>NC_048238.1:8257161-8557161 GCF_002007445.2 Ailuropoda melanoleuca
GGCCGGGATCACGCCCTGAGCCGAAGGCAGACGCTTAACCGCTGTGCCACCCAGGCGCCCCACAACCCTTGCTCTTAATTTAAAAGCAGCTGAGTGGTAAACAGGTGATGGGGATGAAGGAGGGCACTTGTCATGACAAGCACTGGGTGATGGATCGAAGTGTGGAGTCACTAGATTGTGCACCTAAAACTAATATAATACTGTATGGTAACTAACTGGAATTTAAATAAAAGTTCAAAAAAATAATAAAAGCTGAGGAGTGAAATGTCTAGCATCTCTCTGATAAAAGCAATCTGAATAATCTTCTCTTTAACTGTTCTTCAGTTTTCTCTCCTGCTCTTAATGAATTCCTAGAGTCCCCGACTTTCTAGAGCAGTAGCTTCTCATCTACTGGGGATGAGAGCAAAAGCTCTGGCCTTCACTCCAGAAAAGCGCCCGTATACACAAACTTTTGCATACATTCCAGGGTTCTCATCAACATCTCTAGTTCATCTATTGGCCACTTAGCTGTCCATAAACTATCTCAGAACCTATACTCCAGAGGAAAGGTTTTCCTATCCTGCCTGGTACCAGACTACACAAAT
Source organism: Ailuropoda melanoleuca (assembly GCF_002007445.2). Classification (NCBI taxonomy): domain Eukaryota; kingdom Metazoa; phylum Chordata; class Mammalia; order Carnivora; family Ursidae; genus Ailuropoda; species Ailuropoda melanoleuca. The sequence continues at coordinate 8,257,746 of NC_048238.1, forward strand.
GAAAAACAAAACATGTGCTATGACAACACCAAAGCAGGACAGAGAGAGAGAGAGGGAGGGAGGGAAAAGGTGTGTGTGGGAGGGGGAAGGGGTTCTTGGAAAATACATGAGTACTAATATTTCCATAATAACTAAACAAAATCATTACCTTGGGGAAAATGTAAAATATCGTGGGACATTTTTGCACTTATTTTAGGGTTTGGCATTACTTTATTTTGCATTATATTGCAGGAGTTCAACTTTTCAGGTGTCAGGACCATGACCCATCCATGCCCTACCTCAGGACTGAAACCAGTGTGATCAAGTGGAGAGAGCAGAGAGTCTGGATGTTTGTGTTCTGACTCTCTTCTTTCACTTCCTTGCTTTGGATAAGATATTACATTTCACAGAAGACTTGCTTCCTTGGTTCTAAGAAGTTAATGCTACCTACCTCTCGGGCTCACTGGGGAGAATACAAGATTGGTATGTTAAGGATCATTTTTTTCTTTTTTAACACTAGAAGTTCGGTGAATGAATAGATGATGGTAAAGCTTGCTTTCCTCATTATTTGAAGAGCAACTTCAGAGACTGTCACAGCATGATTTCTGTGGCTTACTGATCCTATATGAATGGCAGGTTCCTTTTCTTTTTTACTGTAAAATTTGACTTTAGAAACATTATTGTGGGATAGTACTATTCTGAGAATGGGATATCCTTAAAGAACAGAGGGAAACTGTCCATGTGCCAATTATCTTAGAGGTATAGAGAAGGTATACAGACAAAAAATGAGAAGGTAAATGAGTGAAATGGTAAAAACGGGTGTCATATACCTATATTCCTGTATGTATTTTACAACAGAGAACAGTACAATTAGCATGAATCCTCTGATACTTCTACATTTCTATTTTAAAGACAACTTCTCAGAGTGCCTGGATGGCTCAGCCAGTTAAGCATCTAACCCTTGATTTAGGTGCAGGTCATGATCTCAGGGTCATGAGATCGAGCCCCGCGCTGGGCTCCATGCTCTGCACGGAGTCTGCTTGAGATTCTCTCTGTCCCTCTGCCTCTGCCCCTCACCCTGCTTGCATGCTCTTTCTCTCTCAAAATAAATAAATCAAATCTTCAAAAAAAAAAGACAAATTCTCATCCTTTTACCCTTATTCGTGTTTGTTTTCTCCTTGCTTCATGATCTAGGAGCTGAAGAAATAAAATATCACATCTGGCAATGGTTTTTTCATGGCAACATGATTAATTAAGAATTCTACACAAATTCCATCTGTTCGTGCTGTGTGCAGTAATTAATGTATTGTAAACAGGCAATTTTTTATCTTATAAAAGAATTTCCACTGAGAGGAAAAATTAATATTTCCTTAATTCTTTCCCATCCACAGCTTATGCCAAAAGTGCACTTATTGTTTTATGTACTCTTAAATATTTCTACAAAATTCATTGATCAAATATCCACTCAGAAAACCTAAATGCTGAGATGGATAACTCTGAGTACAACAGCCCAAATTCCTTTTGAATGTCCACCCTACCAGGCATTGGACAAATGCATAATATTAGAGGCAGAGACTTTGGTAGCACGTGATGGTCCTTTGGAGGACAGAAGCACGCCGTAGAGGTTGAACAGTGCAAATAGGCCAGCACCTTGGAAAATCATTCCCCCAAATCTGTGTTTAAGGATTTTTTTCTTCCTTTCCAAGCCCTTCCTAACCTTGTTAGTGACTGTACTTCTCTTTACCTATTTCCCCACCTTTCCTTTGACAAAACCAAAGAAGACACTTGCTCTTTAAAATGTGCCTGTCTCAAGTGCACTGAAAGAGACACATAAGCTCTGCCCTGTCTTTTGTTTTCCTTCTTCTGGGATGGTAGCTGTTATATGATTTTCGTTTGGGACACTGAATTTATAAACACATGAAATTTACATGAAATGCCAACTATTTCCACTAGTAAACATTTACTGAACATCTACTATATGCATCAACATTAGGCACTGGGAACACGAAAATGGGCTATGTATAATTGGTGCCCTTCACATGTGAACTGTCTATCAGGAGCAAGAGATGCTTAAATAAGTTATTATAAAATGAATACCCTCTCTAATCAGGCATGTGCCCAAGAGTTTGCTGGCACAGAGGATGACATGATGAATTCTGCTTAGAAGGAAGGGGTATCAGAGATATACTCTCATAAAGGAAGAACGTGGAAACGAAAGGGTTCCAACAATGGCAGACTAGATCACTGGAACCACCCATCCCCCTATAAACAGTTGGACATGATATAAAAACAGCTGATTTAAGGCATTAAACTGCTTACAAAGGAGTAAACAATTTTAAGGTCAAGGAACTGGAAACAGAACAGCAAAGAGGTAAGCCTGCCATTTGGGGGTTCCTTCTCCCTTAGGGACATCTGTCAAGTCCAAAAGAACGGACTGAAAGGCTGAGAAGTTGAGCAGAACTTCTGACAGTTTCCCAAGGCTAAGGGAACAAAATTGGGAGTCCAGGATCACCAAAATGAGTGGCAGCCTGTTCATCATGTCCGGCTGTGGCATGGAGCCCTGAGGAGGAGCTGTAGTAGAGTCAGGGTAAGTTGGAAAAACACCAGCCATCAGAGCGACTGTAATCCACATGCCAGATACATGGTTATATTCAATAAATAACTATTGAATGACTCATTAAATGATCAGATCTGTGAATCAAGGAGGTGATGGCCCTTCTTTTTGCCAGCTGCCCCATCAGAAAGCATATAGAAGCTGGATGGCCATGTGACAGAGGCAAGGGGGAACCAAAGTGCCAAGAGAATGTGAATCCACAGAGTTGGGGTTCTGAAATAGGATGATTTAGACAAGAAAAGAAAGAGGGTGGAAGGTACAAGCAGCTTGACCCCCAACTCTGACCAACTTTGTCCCACTTGGCAAATTGAAATAGGGAGAGAGGACAAGCTGGGGAGAGGGTCAGGGAGTGAGGAGGTGGGAACAGAACTCAGTTAAGAAACAGGAAAGAAAACCTCACTCTATTAGATAGCAGTCATATTTTCCTACGGTTGTACAGAAAAGATATTCCTTAAATCCACTATGATATTAACTAATTATGTTAACAGCAATTTCACTGTGTACCACATTGGAACTAGTTTTATTTTAACTGTGGTTTGTGGAAATCTCGCATCTCTCTTGATTCCCAATCCCCCCTTGTATGTCCCTAGTATCTAAGGGTTTGAATCTCCAAATTGAACTGTTTCCTTATCTTGTGAAAATTTTTTCCCAAGTTCTAAAAACTTCGGATTTCATGTTGACCGTTCACAAGAAGTGGGAGTTGTTCAAGTCCGTGCACGTTTTCCTGAAAAATTAGAGTTGTGAGGGAACAAAGGCCAAGTTTCCATTTTGTAGCTGAATGATAAATGAGGCAAACCTAACACAGCTTTTATACAAAATACAAAATCAAGATGTGTCTTTCTCTTTCTCTTGTCATGCTTAAAAGGACAAGCTGCCTGCCTTAAAAAGTGTGTTTATTCACTGTGTTCTGTGGATGCCACGTGTTTATAAATATCCTGATCCTCAGTTCCTCCCTCTTCTGTCAAGTGGATATTCTGTATGGTACGCATTAATGCAAAATTCTTTAAAGGGTGAAAAATCAAAAGTCAGGAAATGCCTAGTTAAGGATTTGCGGAGCAATGAGAACTTGGCCAAATTACATACCCTGGGCAAATTCTGACACAGTTTTTACCACATGAACAGAACTGCATTGAGGGTATAAATTTACAAGGGAAAGAGGGATAGAAAAATTACATTCAGGCCACAACACCGACGTAATTGGGCTGTAGAACCTTTGGAATTTCCTAACAACTGTTCTAAAATTTGGGCTTTGCACATACATATTGTGGTAACAGAATTTGTATTCAGTTTCCATGAGCTTATCAAAGGAAGAAAGTATTCTAGGGAAATTTTCAACTTAGCAGTCCCTACTCCAAAGTTCTTAATTCATGTGTCTTTATGGGACTGCAATGGAACAACAACAACAAAACAGAACAAAAGATTAATGTCTTCATGGGCTTTTATTTTTTATACTCGTGTTGGGAATTTTTCCTGAGAAATGATCATTCTGCTAAAAGCAATTTTTTAAAATTTTTTTAAAGATTTTTTTTATTAATTTGACAGAGAGAGACAGCCAGCGAGAGAGGGAACACAAGCAGGGGGAGTGGGAGAGGAAGAAGCAGGCTCATAGCGGAGGAGCCTGATGTAGGGCTTGATCCCAGAACACTGGGATCACGCCCTGAGCTGAAGGCAGACGCTTAACGACTGCGCCACCCAGGCGCCCCTGCTAAAAGCAATTTTTAAAAATTTATCATTCAGAAAAAATGAAAGCACACATATTTGTGCTTTAAAATTTGTTTTTCAGCAAGAAATAAATGGGTAAACGTGACTGTAAAAGTCTGAACTGGGAAACTATCATTCTCTCATTTTTTTTCCTGACCAAAGCCTTAATGACTAAAGAACCAAGTTTTCATAAAAATAAATCCTTAGCACTTCTTCTTGCTCCATACACACAAATAATAACCATATGTGGGAACATGGGTTTCTAGATAAAGTCAGATCAATTCTTTCATATCTGCTGAGAATTAGAAATCAGAGGCGATCTAACACAATTTCCCTACCAACTCCCTGAAGAGGTTGAGAATTTTCAACAAAATTTGTTATTAAATTCTGAGTCTGAAAAGTCACATTTTTCATGGCTATACCTGCCTCCGACATCAAAAGTTCCTTTCAACTGCACAGATTCAAATGGATAAAAAAAGAGTATATGAATTATCATGCTTTATAAGTTTGAGTTTCAGAAAGAGGGTAGAAATGGATCAATTTTCCACTAACCTCTTGAACTGCATAAGAAAATTCAATATACAGAACTGAAAAGCTCCTATTGGGTTAAAGTTAGAATTTCATTATTACATTTATTAAACATTGACTATAAATGCTTATTATTGACAACTGTTCTCTTGAATAACAATTACAACAGCTAATGCTATTTGATTCCTCATTGTGCTAAGCCCTTTGCCTACTTAACTCATTTAAGTGATCCTTTGTACAGAGATGGAAATAGCTGCTTAACAAGGTTTAGGAACTTGCATGGCAGGTGCCTGTAATGGCAAATGGTGCACACTGCTGGCGCACACCAAATTCGGGTGCACAGCTAGTGAATACTATTCAATGGAAAATACAGAAACCACCGCAATTCATCTCTTTCTTGATCCAGCTAAATCATAGCGCCTGGAGAGTGGGAAGTGTGAGAAACATGAATTTAGATTCCCACTATTCCAAATGAGAAGTTGATTACTGAAGAAATAAACACTGAAATGTTTGATCTTTCACCAGACAGAGGGTGTTAATATATCACAAGTGTTTCATGAGCAGGGGAGGACCACAGGGTGAGGGAGAGGAAGGAGGAAAGAATTCTAAGCAGACTTCATCCTGAGCAGGGAGCCTGACTCGAGGCTCGATCCCACAACCCTGGGATCATGACCTGAGCCGAAACCAAGAGTCAGACACTCAACCGACCAAGCCATCCAGGTGCCCCTATCAAAAATACTTTAATTACTCTCAGGAACAGAAGGGTAAACAAAAACAATCCTCTCACTCTATGATGTGCTAAAAATTGACAAGTAGCAGCTCTTGTTTATTTGGTCAGGTTAGCTTCCTGAAGGTCATTTTTCAAGAGAAATGCAGGTGACTGGGAAAAAGAAAGTCTCTTCTTTTGTGGCATTTGTTCACACGTGGAATAAGCTGATTGAATTTTACCATTTATAATCTTGTTCATTTATAGATAGTCCATAAGGGGGAGGAATCTGAAAATGCAATTAAGTGAAAATGTCATTTCAAGAACCAATCTCGGCTGTCTTTACTCTATTGAACATTCAATTCTTTCCTTTAGATGCATTTTCACTTTTGTCCAATGTATACATTCACATATTTTATTTTATTTTAGAAAGTAGCTTTCTTTTTTTAAATTTTTTTTGAAGATTTTATTTATTTATTTGACAGAGAGAAAGACAGCCAGCGAGAGAGGGAACACAGCAGGGGAGTGGGAGAGGAAGAAGCAGGCTCCCAGCGGAGGAGCCTGATGGGCTCGACCCCAGGACCCCGGGATCACGCCCTGAGCCGAAGGCAGACGCTTAACGACTGAGCCACCCAGGCGCCCCTACATTCACATATTTTAAAAAGTCAAATACTTCCCCAAGGTTTTAGCAAGGTCCATAATAATAATTGATTACAATAGTTACCTGCCTCCTCGACTCCAATTTTTCCCTTCCCACAGCCAGTATGATAGATACATATTGCTACTCTTAAATTTTTCAGTCCTAGTCATTAGCTATGACTTCTACCAAGGAAGATGATGATTTTTGTTCTTGCTCCATCTCACTGCCACCCCCTACTCCCACATACAAGTCCCATCTCCAACCCTCCAATGTATTAAAAGAGTTTAGGACATGCTACCCCAAAATATGGCACCTCACCATATTGAATATTTCCAGCTGAAGGAATCTGAGAAAAGGCACGTGCAGGGAGAACTTTCTGATCTTTCCCTGAAGCTGGTCAAAGAAACATGTGGCAGGTGTCCTTCGGAAGGAGCAGCTTTATCTCAGATAACACACTTAGCACATACCCCTTTAAGTCCTATCACATTTTTCTACGACTTCGCCAAACCTAGCATGTAAACACTCAGGTTCAGCCATTTCTCTGCATCTTCATTTCCTTATAAAGGGCCCATGTCACATAAAACTTACATTAAATAAATTTGTAAGCTGTTCTGTTCATCCGTCTTTGTTAATCTAATTTTCAGACCCAGCTAGGGACCCAAAAGGGATCACGGAAATTTTCCCTCCTCTATGGTACTTATGTAATTTTGCTTAGGATGTAAATTGGGTTTTACATTATTATGACTCTGTAAATCCTATTTATAACTGAGTCATGTTATATACACTATTTTCTCATGAAAAATTTGTTTTTTCTTAAAGTTATCAATGGTCTTGTGTTTGATTGCTTAGTTTTGGATATACTTACTACCCATATACCTTCCAATTATCCTCAAGCTGTGCACATCTTTCAGAACACTGGGACAATTTTACATCTTTGGATAAATCTCTCCAGTGTCCTGAGCTGCTTCCATCTGGACTGACTGCTATCTGCACCTGCATTAGTTATCTACTGATACAAATTTAGTGGCTTAAAAACAATACACATTGGGGCGCCTGGGTGGCACAGCGGATGGGTGTCTGCCTTCGGCTCAGGGCGTGATCCCGGCGTTATGGGATCGAGCCCCACATCAGGCTCCTCCGCTATGAGCCCTTCTTCCTCTCCCACTCCCCCTGCTTGTGTTCCCTCTTCTCGCTGGCTGTCTCTATCTCTGTCGAATAAATAAATAAAATCTTAAAAAAAAATACACATTTATTATCTAACTTGCCCTGGACCAGAGGTCTATGCTTGGCATAACTTGTTCTCTATTCAGGTTCTCACTGGGCTGAAATCAAGGTGATGGCCAGGGCTGTGTTCTCATCTGAGGCACAGAATCTTCTTCCAAACTCCAGGAGCTCTTCAGTGCCTTGTGGTTATAGAACTGAGGCCACCCACCATTCCCTGCAAGGTGATGCTCTCCACAAAATGGCTGTCTGCTTCTTTAAGGCCAACAGGAGAGAAACTCTGTGGCTTCAAATCTCTCTGACTTCTTTATAACCTCTAGTCTCTCTTTTAAAGGACTCAGCCAATTAGGTCAGATCCACCCAGGATAATCTCCTTTTTGATTAACTGAAATTCAGCTGGTTAGGGGTCTTAATTACATCTCCAAAATTTCTTCACCTTTATCATCAACATAACATAATCATGGGACTGATATCCCATCTTGTTCACAGGTCCTGCCCAGACTCAGGGGAGGGGATTATTCAGGATATGTTTATCAGGGGGTGGGAATCTTGGGAACCATCTTAGAATAATTCTGCCTACTACTATACCTAATAACTAGAAGTCATCCAGAAATCTCCCTTCTTTACCATCATGGGAATCCCCTTAGCCTTTCTCTTAGACTGGAGTCCCTGTTTCCTGAACCCTATGTCTCTTCTTTCTTGACTAACTCCAGTTTCGTAGAAGCACATTTCAGCTTCCTGGAAAGGGCTGCAGGGGAAGTAAGTCTTGTTTCTTAGGAACTGAATATGGGAGTCTATGTTTGAAGTTGTTTTGCCTCAGAATTTTGAGTGTGCTATTCCTCCACCGCTTTCTAGCTTCCACTATTGCTATTGCTATTGTTAAGTCTGATGTTCTCTAACACTTGATACTTTGGATGAACTTCTTTTTTTTTCTCCCCGAGAGCTTGCAGAATCTATTTTCTGTCCCCAGCTGCCTGAAATCTCTTGATAATGTGCTTTGGTGTTGGTCTACTTCATTCATTGTTCTGGACACTTAGTAATCCGTTTCAATTAAAGGACATTCATGTATTTCAATTCTGGGAAATCTGTTTTGAATTATTTTATTGATGATCTCCTTACCTTTGTTATCTCTATCCTCTATTCATAGACCTTCAATTATTCTGGAACATTCCAGAGGGGTCTCTATTTTTTTTTAATCTTGTATTTCTTATTTTCCTCTCTGGTTTCTATTCTACTTTCTAAGGGCTTCCTTTCAGTATCTCTTCCAATAGTTTGGGCTATCATATTTTTAATTTCTAAGGTTTTGTGTTCTTTTTTACAGTATCCACTTCTTGTTTCATATTCATATCTTCTCTGAAGATATTAATAATAGCTATTACAGATCTCTTTCTTCCCATTGCATTGGTATTTCAACTTATTTTTTTTTAAATAAATGTCTGGCAGTCCTTAGCCATCTGGTCATATTTAAGAGTGGGGCACTAAAAAAGAGGAGTGGGAGCTCTTAGGGAAGATGCTTGTCAACAGTGTTTTTCTCTCTAGGGTAATACTTGGAAGACCTCAGATCTGAATATTTTGTGCTCATTTCCCTTGGACGTTAGGTTTCCAGAAAAGAAGCCTCTGACCTCTTGCCTAGAAGGTACATGTCTGGCTGCCAAAATTATTGAGTCCTACGAAGAAAGAAGGCTAAAGATCTCAAGTCCCATATATAAGGTTTATCTTAATCCCTATGTTTTCTACTTGGTCTCTCTGTCTTAGCTGTGCCTGGTATTGTGTTCAAAGATCATCTGCTTATCCTCTCTACAGAAAAATGCACGAGTCTCCTGCCAGAATGGGGGAAGGATGTTTGCTCAGCTGCCTAAATTTGGAATGGAGATATGAGGTACTAAATTATTAAACAGATTTTCAACCATTTCTCCACCTGCCAAATCCTACTCCTTTGGAGGATTCTGCAATGTACATTAGGTTATTTCTCCCCTTCCCCAACTTCCAGTTTAGGATTCAGCTTTCTCACGTCTGCTAAGTCATTTAACTCCCATCTATCTGCCTACCAACTTCCAAAATTTTGTCACTATTGTCTCCTATCTCATTCTTTGTCCTTGTCTGTTTATATCTTCCTTAAACATCCCTTTACTCTCATTTAGTGGGATTCTGAGAGGAAGAGGAGTTAAGGTACCTGTGTGTTCAATCTGTCATTCTTAACTATTTATATGCAAGACAATCACAATCAAAGCCCCAGTGAGTTTTGGGAGGTCATCTCACCAAATGATCTGAGAGCCTGTTTGGAGGACTACATTTGCAAGAAAGCCAAGAAACTTCTGGGAAAAAATAAAGAGACATTTCTCTACAAGACATGAAAATATAAATATATAATTATTAAAATGGAATCATATTGGTGGTTATAGACAGATTAATGGAACAAAACAGTAAAACCAAATATATAAAAATATTTGGTATATGACAATATAATATTTCAAATTGGTAAGAAAAGGATTAACCAGCAAATTAGCCAGTTGATAAATATTATAACAATTGATTAACAATTTTCATATACATATATATAAAACTTTTATCAGAATAAATTCTGAAAGTCTCTCCCCTTCCCAGGATCAGACAAGAATCACAGGGGCTGACAAAGATTCCAAGGATGTTTAGTATGTGGTTGTAACTCTGCCATCCGTCTTTGTTCTGGCTCTTAAGGCCCATCTGAAGGCAGTTGGCTTTTCTGACACCATCTCCCCTCAGCCCCACACCCCACTTGGGATTATGACAGCCTTTAACCACTACTCCCAAGATCACTGAGCTTAGTATTTGGTCCACAGGCCCCCACATTGCCAGCCCTGTCAGAGGTCCTGCCCCTTCTTCAAGGCCCAGTTGGGAGTGAAACACCATCTCCACTGCTCTCAGAACTCCCAGATCTTATCCATGGGCCTTAGGAATTTTACTTTTAAGGGCTGATCTGCTGCCTTACTTCTTGAATTCTTTGAGCCCTGATCTTGTTCTCCCAGGCTTTTGAAAATGGAGGCATCTAATCTGTCTCCTGAAGGAAAAAAAAGGAAAAAAAAAAAAAAGGATACACACCTCCAGAACAGGAAGTCCCGGAGTTACGGTTCTCTCATCCTGGTTAAGAAATCATCCCAAAACTTTGCACCTTAAGCAATGGTGACACTTATTTTGCTCAAAACTCTGCAGTTTGGGGCTGCTCATAGGATGAGGACTGGAATATGGAATTATCTGAAAGCCAGCACACTAACATTTCTGGCAGCTGATACTGGCTGCCAATAGGAAATCTCAGCTAATGTTATCATTCAGGAATGAACACATGGTCTCCTCATGTGTCTGAGGCTTCCTCACAGCATAGTGAGCATGCCCAAAGAAAGAGCCAGATACAGGCATAGCAGTATTTATGACCTGGCCTCAGAAGTCATGCAGTGTCACTTCCACTGCATTCTACTCGGTGAGCCAGTCTCAAAGTTCTACTCAAGTTCAGAGGAGGAGAAAGAGATTCCACCTCTTGGTAGGAGCGTGGCATGGTTCTGGAGGAACATGTGGGACTGAATATATTGCTGAGGCAATTTTCAGAAAATATAATCTGCCACACCTAGTTTCCTACATTAAAAAGAAGAGGAAGAAAGAATATATATTTTTTAATTTGTGTGTATTAAAAGCCCACAGGCAAGAAAAGATACAGTTAATTTCTCAGTTAGTTTACCTTGCCCATCTGGTTTCATGGTTGAGATACAAGTGCTAACAGAATCCTTTGCTATGTTAATTAACTCCACCGTGCTGCATAGTCATGAAATGGGTCCTTAACTCCACCCAAGCCAATCACCTTGAAAATAAATGATACTGCTAACAAGGGCAACCAAACCGAACAAAGCCAACAACAAAAAAATGGCTCAGTGTAAATCCATTTCCTCTAGCACATGATCTACTAAAGATACACGGGGACTTCTTTGCCCAAATGAGGGCAGCCCATAAACACTTACTGCAGTAGTAAAAACTTATTTTCTGTTTCCTTTTCAAATAAATCATTTGTATATTACTGCTCTATTGAACTTGTTTACAGAAGACCAGATCACATTTTTGTTTTTGTTTTTGTTTTAACTAAGAAGAACGCGTCGTGTTATTGCTAAAATGCAACATTACTGTCTTGGCAGCTACATTTGGCTAAATCTTTGTGGAGACTCTCTTGTTTGGTTTTCTATCATGACGATGCGATTAAAAAATGTATCTGTGAAGGGGCGCCTGGGTGGCACAGCAGTTAAGCGTCTGCCTTTGGCTCAGGGTGTGATCCCGGCGTTGTGGGATCGAGCCCCACATCAGGCTCCTCTGCTATGGGCCTGCTTCTTCCTCTCCCACTCCCCCTGCTTGTGTTCCCTCTCTTGCTGGCTGTCTCTATCTCTGTCGAATAAATAAATAAAATCTTTAAAAAAAATGTATCTGTGAACAGTTGGCAATTGCCTATCATAGTGTTTTTTTTAATTTTTCCTTTAGAAATTGAGCAATCTCCTTAGGATTTTTAACATCTGGAACAACTACATTTCCTTTATATTGTATTATAAACATTTGACAACCCAAACCAAATTCCAGGTTAGTCTTAGTAAATGACATGCCAAAAAGTTGCCTGAGAGTAGCTTCTATAATTCATAGGTGATATATTCGTACCTGGAGTTAGAAGAGGGAGAAAGTCTGATTTGCTTACATCCTTTGTGTTCCAAATAAGTAATCAAGCTTTGTCCCATGTATTGAGGGTCTTTCTTAATAAATCAGTCAGAAAATAATTTGCTAATGACTTCAAATCTATTGTGAACTGGAGACATGGCTTATTTAATTCCCAAATCTGACTTTGACCAAAAGAATTTCTTGGGAAATACAGATTCCTAGGGTCACCCTTAAGAATTTGAGGAAGTCTGGGGTGACACCCCCAGAATCTGCATTTTAAATAATGTCCCTATTAGAGACTGCTACAAATGGACCCACTAAGCTAGGTGAAGTTTAATTTGTAGTTTTCACAACGTAATAGAAAACTCTTACTCTACGCCAGCCATAGTTCCAAATGCTTTACAAATATTAACTCATTTAATCCTCACAACAAACTAACAATGCAGGGACTCTTGTTTCTCAACTTAAAGATGAGGAAACTAAACCACAAAGAGATCAAGTAACATATCCAAGGGCCCACAGCTGAACCCAGGCGGTCTGGCTCGTCTGTGCTCATATCTACTATGCTTTGCTGACTGTTGAGAGACATACACGTAAAAATAAAGTATTTAAAGGGCGACTGGGTGGCTCAGTTGGTTAAGCGTCCAACTCTTAATTTCAGCCCAGGTCATGATCTCAGGGTCATGAGATCCAGCCCCATGTCAGGCTCCACACCCAGCTTGGGATTCTCTTTCTCCCTTTCCCTCTGCCCCTCCTCTCTCTCTCTCTCTCTCAAAAAATAAATAAATAAAAATAAAGTATTTAAGGTCATGGAACTATAGGACTAAAGACCAAAAGATTGGAAGTTGTCAGCTTTCTTCTTTTTCAGCCCTTTGTAACTGAGCTTATCATTGCAGGCTGAAGGCCATGGAGTTTGAGACAATGTGGCCATGGAATACCACATGCTACCAGCAGGAGGAGAGAGTGCTACCCAATTGTTGGCCATCATAATTCCCATAATTCCCATTGTAGCATTCATCCTTATCCTCTGAGTTCTCCACTGGGATGGCCTGGAGCTCTCCTCTGATCCCTACCCATTCCCAACTCTTGCCAACTTTGTCCCCTGAGTGATAGGTACTCTTTCCCATAGACCCACAGCTACTACTGCCTGGGATCCTCCCCTGAGGGACTCATCATCTATGACCACAAAGTCTGTCCTTCCAGTGACTGACACTCTGACTCAGCAGCCAGATCACATTACCTTGGACATATCCACCATTCAGAACCAAACCCACATCTTTCCTCGACATGGTATCCTCAACCTCACACTAGCCCATACTTCACAGTGTTCAAATCCAGAAGATACATAGCACCTCAGCATGCTTTATGGGGTATTCCACAACCCAATATCTGGAAATAAGGTGACATCTCATATAACTATATTTATAGCTTGTTATCATATCTACAACAACCCATTCCTTCTCCGAAAATGAGGACAAGCCAAAAATGAAACTTTAAAAATTTTAACTTATCTATAAATAATTTATGATGGCTTTGAATTAGACATTTTCAATTTTTCCCTTAAAAAGATGGATCTGTCAGGTCCCATAATCTGGTTGTAGAAGTTTAACTCCATGAATTGAATTTATATAAAATATTTATAAACATGAGAGATGTGTTACGGAAGATGAGCTCATTATGGTACTTTTTTAGCCCATCAAGAGGTACATTAGAAAACTAGGACTTGTTCTTGGCTGCTAATGCATAATGAATAAGTATAAGGTTAAATGTTTCATTCCTAAGCATTTGGGTCATACATAACCAATCTGATAATGTGTTTTCTTGGTTTTATTTCTTACTTGTATTTATGTACTATAGGAGGCAGCAAAAAGAAAATACATCAACTATCCATTCTTATAAAGCAAAATTTGAAGAGAAAAATGACTTGCCAAGGTAGCATGGTATGGTAGAAATATTATTGGCAATGGAGTCAGACCAAACAGGACTCAAATTCAACTCTGCAACTTCCAGGTTATTTAGCTTTTCCAAGCTAAGTAAAGGTTCATGGCCATATTACCATATTAGAAATAGTTCCCAGTAAAGAATCTACTACAGTGAAATTGGACTCACTGAAGAAAATTAACTGGTTTCTTAAATATGTGCTTTGAACCTTAGGAAAGAATGGTAGCAGGTACATATCAACCCCCACTATACGCCTTTCCCAAATGTCTTAATTATATCATTTTATTAACTTGTTTCAGGGATTTGATAAGGTGAACTGGGTGGTTTTAATATTTGAGGTAGGAATAGCTAAGCAAAAGGGAGAGCGATTGTACCGTAACCGTTAAATGAAAGGGTTATAGAAAATTAGTTCAACTCCTCTCTCATTTCCTGGCATACCCTATGAAGAGGTCAGTCAGGGGATGACAATCTTCCTTGGACGTGAACTGCCACTTGAACCAATTAACTCCACTGAAGCGTCCCACCTGGCTGAGAGAGCCTCAAATGAGGGTCATGGCGGACCACAAATACGAAACTGATTACATTGAAGAGGTCACCAAGGGGAAAATGCAGGGGAATACTTATCCTGCAGGCAGAAATCAACAACAAAATAAGGAACTCATGATGAGTAGAAGGGGGAATCAAATTTTTGCTGTGATTTTGAGTTTTAAGTTCTCTTGTAAGCTCCTGGCTTTTCAATAATTTAAATCTACTTAAATAACAGAACTTTCATTGAAGGTCACCCATGAAATCTGGCCACCAAGCTCAACTACTTTGCTTCCATCTTTCAGTTCTACTGGCTTTGCTCCTGCTGGACACATCTTCCTTCCTGAAGTGTTCCCTTGATTCCAGGAAAGTTTTTTTTCTGGTGTTCCCACTTCCTCTCTGGCCATTTCTTACCTGTTTTATTCCTTTTTCCCTCCTCCCCAGCCTTCTTTTTTTAAAATTATTTATTTATTTTAGAGAGAGAGAGAGTGCAGTGGGGGGGGGCAGAGGGAGAGGGAGAGAGTCTCAAGCAGACTCTACACTGAACGTGGAGCCTGAAGCAGGGCTCCATCCCACGACCCTGAGATCACCACCTGAGCGGAAACCAAGAGCTGGATGCTTAACCAACTGTGCCACCCAGGCACCCTTTCCTCCCCAGGTTTCTAAATGAAGGCATATTTCACAGCTTAGTTTTTGGCCCTCTTTTAATATTTACTCTCTTTTGGTTAGTCCATTCACTTCTTTGGCTCCTACTTCTCTATTTCAATCCTTGATTGACTTCTTAAGCATGGTTCAAATTTTCTAAACTGCTTGTACACATTTCTGACGGATGATCCACTGGCCCCTGAAACTCTGCATCATGCTCCCCTTTTTATATTCCTTGCCCCCATAACCCCAAATTCCCCAACACAGTTCCTCTTTGCTGCTCAGACTCACAAACTTAAGGTCACCTAGGCATCTCCTTCTCATTTGCCCTTGTGCTTTAACAGGTGCTAATTACTACAGATTTCCACCCACCCCCCCCCAGTTCACCCGGGTCTATGCCACTCCTCTTCTTACACACTGACACTGTGTGTTTCACAACCCCCGTCCCCTATTACCTCCTGCCTAGAGTTAACACATCTCAAGAGAAATACAAGTCAAGTGTTCTAGCTGCTCAAGGGAGATTAAATCTTGAATGCACTAATTAGGTATCTTCCAAATAACAT
Organism: Ailuropoda melanoleuca; assembly: GCF_002007445.2. NCBI lineage: Eukaryota > Metazoa > Chordata > Mammalia > Carnivora > Ursidae > Ailuropoda > Ailuropoda melanoleuca. The sequence continues at coordinate 8,273,471 of NC_048238.1, forward strand.
AAGGCAAAAAAACACTGAGTGATTATCAATTCACGGAAAATAACCCAAAAGCTACTGAAAGACTAAAGTGAATGTTGTATGTTTAAATAGAAGCTAACCGTTGTAGAAAGAATTGATATTTACAAGGAGTGGGACTCTTTAAAATAGACAAAGCAAGGGTATAAATCCATAGTTTCTTCCCTCCCCTAACCAGTCAATGTATGGTACTGATATTATGGCAACATAAGAACATGTATCAGATTTTCCCAAGTGCTTTTTATAGACCATATGAATTAGAATCATCTGGAGTATCTGTTAAAATGCTGTTTCCCAGGCCCCATACTGTACCCTACTTTTGTAGTGAACGTAAAACATGATTTTTAAACAAGTTCTCCCTATGATTCTTCTGCACATGAAAGCTGGGGAGCCACTACAACATAAGCAAAGAAAAAAGGCTATAACATTATATAAAAATATTATAAATCACATTTACTTTGTATTTGTTTCTATTTTTCAAATTATATAGTTTTATAAGAAAAGTAATAAGTGTGATTTTAAAACAAAATTTGTAGACTATCTCTGAATGTCACCTACATATTTTAGGCAATAACTCACAGATAAATTCTTTGAAAATGTTAAAAAGATTCTGTAAGAGATTTGAAACATAACTTTTCCATATACTCTCAAAACTACAATTAAACTCAAAAATGACTTAAATAATCTAATGGGATTTTTTTTATTCAAAAAGTTTTCAAAATTCCAGATGTGTAGGAAAAAGATAATAAAATTATAATACCATTGTTCTTTTTTAAAAACTCAAGTTCTCTTGCTAATAGTTAAGGATACTGATTTATTTAAAACATAACATGTTTCTGCTTCATAACAACATCTGTATTATTTTACATTTTTATTGGCAACTTTCACTGTACCCTGGTGATTTCTAAAAATCCTCATACTTCCCTGCTGGTCAAAGTTTCCAAAAAATAATAAACAAATGATTATTAACTATGATCTTTTTATTCCATGACTATATATTCCATAAGAAACACTTGAAAAAGCTGAACTATTAACTTTGGGGAAAATCGGGTCCATATACCGATCTCAACTGCAGAGATATTTTGTGAAGTGGACAGATCATCAAGAATAGATAGTAAAACGCCCACCACAAGTGTATTATTCCCGAGAGAGAGTCAGCATCTGGTCTTCCATCAGCATTAAACATACTCCTAACTTTTTCACCTCACAAAAGTAATGTCCCTTGCTCAGAGAGAGGCTGCTATCATGGCAAGCGTTGCCTCTTGCTGAAGTTTCTAGCCAAGCTGTTCTCAACTGGGAATGACTTGGACCCCCAGTGGACATTTGGCAACATCTAGAAATTCTGTGGTTGTCAGATCTGAGGAGAACTACTGGCGTCTGGTGGGTAGAAGCCAGAGATATTGCTAAACATTGACAAAGCACAGGACACTGAAATCATAGCTGGTTGACCTGAATGGTGCAGAGACAATGCTATGAATGCCCCAAACTCTATTTCTTGCCCACCTGGCCTCGCTGCTACAGAGTTCCCAGCCTTCCTGCAATGCCGCCAGGCATATGACTGAATTCTGGCCCACGTAATGTCGCTGCACGCGATGTCTGCCACTACTAGGCCAGGTCCCTGAATCCTCACCCTGCCGCCCCCACCCTGCTAGGTCTCCATGCATTCTTTCTTCCTTCTTCTACCATTTGGTTGCAGATGATCCCATCAAATCCTGAGGCCTCTGGCAAGGGGAGAGCCATAAAACTTATGGAATCTGGGCCCCTGAATTTCTGAATGTAGTAGAGCCTTTCCCTAGACAATGTCAACCATGCTTGGATTACGGCCTGGAGATCTGCAGGTCACTGGTCACTGCTGAGTGCTGCTTACCTTAATACATTGACTGCCGCTATACTTACACGCAGCTTTAAGAGCTAGGTTTGTGAAAAAAATTCCTCGATATTAGAGGAACCCTGTCTCAGAGAGGCCCTATACATCACAATATCCCAGAAAATTCAGGGAAAAAAAGACCTCTATGCTATTATAAGCATAGCTGGTTGAGATAATTTAATCAAAGGCATAACCACTTACAAACCAAGAACCAACTAGCATCCTGCGTTTAGCTATGGAAGATATAAATGGATCATGTAATTGCATTCACCCATACATATTATACACATCATTGATTGTGTGTTAATGTGTTTAAATCTTGTTTCAAAAACAAAATATCCTGCCGGCATGCTCTGAGTAAACAGACTCTTAGAGAAAATGATGAACAATGTCTGGGAAGAAAGAAGGAAAACCTGAGGAAAAGGGACTAAGATTTTCACTCTAAAGTGAGAACTTGGAAAAGATATAAGGCTGCTTGGGTAAATAGAGAAATTATAGAAAGCAGAAATTTAAGAAATGGGTATTTTAAAAGCCAAGATAAACAAAACATGATGAATATTAACTCACTGCTGCCCTGCTTTTTAGAGGCCTATATTCCGTATTTGGAAGAGAAAATAACGAAGTGAAACAGGATGACTTGCTTTTCTCTTTTAAGTGACTATTCTATTCTATGCTGAGGGATTTGGCTACGCTTCAGTTCTCTGGAGGGGACTCTATTTTTAAAAAAGACTTAGACTGTTATCTTTGAAACCATCTTCACAAAGGGCTCAAATTTAAAGTAGTAAGAAACTTTGGTTTCAACCCTAGAAACGCATCTGATTTCATTTTATTTTAAATTTTATCCTCAAGGAGCACATTACGTATTTTAAGTCACTGTGGAAGGGGGCTTCCAAAAATCGTTCGGTTCACAGGAGTATTCACTAGACTGCCACATTTTCATCCACTTACTAATGTCTGAATGCCTGTAACAGTCACACTGCTGGTTCAATCCACTGCGCGAGTGTGTGCGTGCGCATGCGTGCGTATGTGTCTTCGCAGGCACACATGCATGCTTCGGGTCATTTTGGTGCATCAGAGGCAGTTTTGTGTTTCTTCAGATTTGGAATCCCACACTACTTCAGGGAAAAATGCATTAGATAAGCTAATATACAACGAATGGATATTTAAACAGCTACACAGTCCAACTCAAGTTTACGCTTCCGGTAGTAGAGGTCTGTGCACTATCAACACGACATTTTGCTAAATTCTATTTCTCTTGATGTCCACAAAAATGCAAAAGAAGTATGATGCATTTATATTTATATTTACAGCCTTTTGGAGTATATTTCTGACGGGAAAGGATTCCTAGTTTCGCCAGTTATCAATAGGAACCAAATCTGAAGCATATAACTTTACACATCTGCCGGTTGCAAAAATCATCCATTGAATGGCCTCCGGCTTCCCACATTTCAAGCCTTGTTTTTCCTCTCCTACCTATATACCTTCGTACCAGGTGCTGTGGGGTACACGCATACTCCAACACAGTCTGCAGTCCTGTATCTTTCGTCCATGTGTAAAGATACCAAAACTTAGCTCTCTGTATCCCCAACTCAACTTCTCCTTAGCTAGATCCCTTAAAAGCCTACAGCCTCTCAAACACCTCTCACCACAAAGGGAAGCGTAATGGAGGGGATTTTTTTTTCCTTCGGATGCTCAACCAACTGAGTCACCCAGGTGTCCCTGAGGCTCATTTTATTATTTTTATTTTTATTTTTATAATAATTTTTTATTATGTTGTGGAGGGGATTTTGAAATGGGAAGAGACAGGAGTCTTAACCCACTGTGGTTAAATTATCTCATTTTTGCAAATTTTCTAAAACAAAACCACATAAACATTTGAAAACACCACAGGGGCTACTCTCACCGTTCCAGAAGGGACCCATTCAGTGGTGGGTCCTCAGGCTTAAGTTTTATCAGCTTCGGAATGTTTCTACTTCTACACATAGGATTTCTTTTTTCTCTTTGTAAAAACATTATATTATGGAAACTTTCAAACATGTGCAAAGGTTAGAATATATAACAACCCACCATGTACCCATCGCTCAGTTTGAGCAACTATCAACTCAGGGCCTTCTTATTTCCTCCATAACCCTACCCACCTTCCCACCCCCACCCCACTTACCCCAGACTATTACCGTTTCACCTATTATTATTTCTGTACATACATATATATTTAAAGTTTATATCTCTTGTGTGAGAGTTTATGCCAAATTTATCAGTGGCTGTAATATAATGAATATTTTTTATTTCTGCAAGGAGAATTACATTTACTTCTACTATTTTCAGAACAGGGACCAAGTCTATTCAAAGCTACTCATTTTTAACATTTACAATGAAGACAAGGTTTCCTTTGACTTTAAACTTACACAGTGTTACCTGTCAATTATATCTCAATAAAGGTGGGGGAAAAAAAGATTGTATTTGAACTGACAATGACCTTTCCTTCACAATAGAGCCATGAATGAACTTCTCCTCCACCAACTCCCACACGTTCCATTTTTCTTATTGCTCATAATAGTCATTAATCTATCATCATATATACATACATACAAATAACCACAGAGACACATGTAATCTTTCTTCCTATATCACATTCTTCTAGCCTAAACTAAACCAGATTTTTCAGTCATGGGAAAAACCTGTAAGTAAGACATTAGAGGAAGAAATAAAAACACACGAAAAGTCATATAACATGTAAACAGTTAAGGGCAACAATGCCACAGCCCCTTCCACACATGTGCAGATTCTCATATCACATTTTACACCATAGTTATATATAATTCCGTATTAACATGTCATAAAGCACGCCTAAAATAAAAGTCTTTGGAACTGTCCTTCCTAGCATTTTAGTCAAAGTCAAGAGAAGGAATTTAAGTCGGTACCCTTAGTTCAAGGAGAAATTTATAAGATTTTACTATTTTCACTAGTTAAAATAAAGCCTGTTGGGATACACCAATTTGGGGAATTTTCCTTGAGAGACATAAATGTTCTTGCATGAGACAAATAGTGTATTAGTATGTGAGAGAGTGTTGGTACACGCCTTGCCTTGAGGACTGCTCTCATATTACAGAGCTGTGATAAATTCCTTATAATTTGAAAGTCTGTCCTGGGCCGGAATCCAAGGACTCAGAGGTAAAGGAGATGAGCATAGGCCCTACCCTCACAGAGCTTGTGATTTACTGAAATAGATGACTACACCAGGAATCACAATCAAGTGTGACACTTGTCACAACAAAGGAATTACAGAGGCTTCAGGAGGGCGGGAGAAGGGAGTTGAAACCAGGGATGGCCTGGGGAAGTATGTGTAGGCTGAGACTCACAGCATTCTTCTTGGTGCAATTTTATTTATTAAAAGTATGGCCCTATGCAAAGCAGAGAGAGGTCGGGGGAGACGGTATGGGGGCCAGGAGAACACGTACAAGACCATTGACATTGATATGGGCAAGAGGGGATGGCATCCCGACCCAGGACCATGGCAAGGAAAACGGGCAGAAGTGGACAGGTTCAAGAGCTATTACAGACCTGGTATCCACGGAGTTTGGTAATGGATCAGCACGAGTGGTAAGAAAACAGGGACCTGGGTATGCATCTGCGAATGAAGGTGATGATTTTTGTTTTGTGAGGTTAGACAAGGAGTTGAGCTATCTGGCTTCAAGATTTCTATTTCAGTTGATTCTCCAGAGACAGACAAACATCACAAATTAGAGCTTGGCCCTGCAATTCGAGGAAGTTTTAAGAATGTGTACACATGGTGTAATTACCGCTACAATCCGAAGGCGCTGCTTTGTGCCTTAAAGCTGAGAAGCAAGCATACCTTTGTGTGTTCAGAATGTTAATTGAATTACCTTCGACTTTCGTTTATGTTCCTTAAGTACAAATTCTTAAGTCAGGCAAAAGGGATCACAGTTATGTAGTACCATACTTAACTACCCTTTTTATAAGCAAGGATTTTTATGCCCAAAATAAACAGAGGCATACAGACATAAACCCATAAATTATACACGCTAGTACTTTAAAGGACCGTGTATTTGCACAAGGACCGAGAGAGCTTTCCTAAAAGGGACTAGGTCCTGGGAATTCTCTCTAAAAGTGATTTATTTCTGTCAACATTCTTCTTCAATTTAAACACATGCATTCACATATATTTAAATTTCTCCAGACATTTGACTTTAAAGCTTTACGTCTAATGTCCTGAGTGAATACCTTTAGCAAAGAAGCAATAAAATAAGTTAAGGCAGCTCTTCTCCTTGAATCTATCCTTCTTGTACAAGTCTTCCTCTAAACACCAAAAGATTATTTGATAATATTTCTTCAGACTATTTCCTGTAAGGTATTTCTATATTTATATGTATAATATATGTCACATGCGCGTATATTACAAACTATTCAAATGTTTCAGATTGCTCTGAATTTTTTTCTTACAGAAGTGTTCTTTTCGGCTTTCTGACAATGCAGATTTCAAACTTTATAAATGTACATATAAAATCACTCTCAACATTTATTAAACGTCTGCTCTGCATAGGTGGATGTACTAGTGGATGTCAGTGCATATTATTACCATAATAAGCCAACTGTCTCAAAACATCAGAGAACTTTAACCAAAAAGTCATAATGCTAAACAACTTCACAGTTGCAAACAGAAAGACTCATGCAACCATTTTCTACCTTTGTAGTTCATTAAGGGGACAACTGAGAACAAAAATAAGCTTTTGGTCCCTGGGTATCATAACAGGAACTGCCCGCTCTCCAGCCCTGACAATCCATTCACCACAGAATCCTGATGATCATCTTCAATATGAGGATGTTGCACATGGCCCACGGTACGTGGTAAATTATTTCACATCCTAGCTTATTGCTGAGTGTCAAGAAAGCCTTCCCATTATTTATAGTTTCTGTAAAATAATCTTCAGTCCCCAGGAGGAGGTAACTTTGCATTAAATGATGAAACTGCACTTTGGGATATGGACCCTATCAGTGTGTAGCATATTGGTATATTAGCCCTAATACAAAAATCTCATCTGTTAGTTTAATGCAAAGCTTTACTTTCTCCTCACTTATAACTTACAGAAAGACATGTTGAATAAGTTAGCTATGTCAATACATGTCTGTTAAGCCCATGAGCTGAATTCCAAAAGGATTGGGAAAAATTTTTTAAATGCTCTGCTTACACTGCTGCTGTGTGAACATTGCTGACCCGATTAAAAACACACAGGGACAGCTCTGTATTGGTAACATTTTATATGATTTACATGACATGGTACCTTAAAAGGGAGCCAAAATCCGTGTTTTGATGTTTCAGAAGTGATTCTGGCAGAGTGAGTAGGATTCTCGAGCTAATCAGAGTGATGCCTCTTGAAATCTGGATTGGGAGAATCTCAACATAAGAAAGAGAATGAGCACAAACGTTGTCCAGAACAGAGCGAATTTCTGTGGTGTTCTTCGAACCTTGGGGTACCAAGGAATCTTGCTGGTATGAAGACTGATGCATCCAAAGAGAAACGGCCCCAAATTATTGCTGACGTTGACCTTTTGGCTTCCAGGCAGGCGGCCCACCACACACCAAACAGCCACACCCAGGAACACCGCGCCTTGGCTCTCCTTTTGCTGCATGGTGAAACATCACGGGCAGACCCTCTTATCTGCTTTCAGGGTCTGTTCCTCAGTTCCTGCTCCCTCCCTGCCTTTACTCAGCTCCAGACTTCTCGGCTCTCATTCCTGTCTCCTGCTGCCAGTCCCACACCTGCACTTTGGACAGATTTGGACACTTGAATATTTGGCTCTTGGTCTTGGATACGGTTTGAACTCACTCTCTAGCACCCATGCCTTTGGCTACCCCTCCAGCCAAACTCTGATCTCTAGGAGTTCTCTGCTTGGCCGGTGCTGTCTCTAGACTCAACCCTGACTACATCCTGAAGGTACTCTACCAGTCACAAGATAGGCTTAGTGATGCTGACGGAACGACAGCCTCAAATTCTCTGTGTTCTAAAGCAAACGTTCATTTGTGGGCTTCTTCCACGTGCTCGTCATGGGCCTGCCGTGAGTCTGCTCTAAATCACCCTCACTCAGAAGCTCTTCCACTTGAACACCCCTAGTCCTGGTGGCGGGGCGAAGGAAGGGTGTAGCACTGCAAAGCAGCTCTTAAACACGTGCCCAGAAGTGATACGTTTCAGTCACATTTCGTCGCCCAGTGCAAGTCATATAACCCTGCCTCATGTCAAGGAGGCACAGAGGTACAATTCCACCCAAAGCCAGGAGGACCAAAGATATTGCTAAATGATATTAACTATAAACATGGATACCAAGTTTCAAGCCACAATTTTCTGATCTATTTGTTTGTGGAGCTGGAGTACTGGCTGCAGTGTTGGTTAGCGCATATGTGAACTCCTACCCATTCTTAGAGAAGGCCTTCACTTCAGGTTTAATTAACACATGAATGGGACTGACTGAGAAGAGGTAGGTCCTTGATAAATGAACTTTTTATGCTGTAACTACTGTCATTAGTATAACCTTTTTTTTTTTTTTTAATTTTAGAGAGAGCCGGTGAATATTGAGAATGAGTCAGCCCCAATGTGAGTCCATGATAGAAGAGTTAAAAGCCAGGTCCTGTAGGCCACCCAAGGTCAACATAAAACAATCACAGCACTTTTCTTACTCATAGCATTTAACAGTTTGGTGCAGACACGACAGGACTTGCTATAAAAAAAAGGCACAAGCCCACACCTAATGAGTGATTGTATCCTTTCATCTGTCTCTAGCCAGCGTTATCTCATGCTGAGTCACCCAAAACCTGCCAATGTGTCACTGCTCCAATCTCTGTGTCAGCCTGTAATTGTTCAGGGTCAGCCCTTAAAGCACCGGGGATTCCCTTCTAACTGCACAGAGCTTAACAACTGCACCGCTTGCTAGAGCTCTACCATTAACTGCTTGATTATCTCGTTATTACCATTTCTGATCTTAACTTCTCTATGCAAGTCCGTGCAAACACTTTCCTGGGAGGCTCCTTTGAAATGCTCGGAAAGGACTGGGGGCATAGTGATGGCAAGTGGTATTATGCAGTGGGGAACATGCCTAAAATAGTCTTAATACTGCCTAAAATAGCACTTCTCATGCTTGAATGTGCATAGGAGTCACCTAGGAATATTGTTAAAATGAGCTTCTGATTTGGTAGGTCCGGGATGGAGCCCAGGGTTCTGCCTTTCTAACAAGCTTCCAGGTTACATGGTGTTGCTGGTCCATGGTCCACACTTCGAGTTTAAGGAGCAGGTATTCCTTTCTCTATGGTTACGTTCTCTGTCTCTAGAAGGTGCCTCTCTCCTTGTGTGCATTCTCAGTCCAGGCTTCAACAATCGACTGCGTTAGGGTCAAAACATACAAGCTAGCGTCCCAGCAATGGACAAAGGATAGCTTTCAAAATTAAAAACAAGCATTCCAGTGATGGGTATTAAGGAGGGCACGTATTGCATGGTGCACTGGGTGTTATACGCAAGTAATGAATCATGGAACTTTACATCAAAAACTAGGGATGTACTGTATGGTGACTAACATAATATAATAAAAAATTATTATAAAAAATAAAATAAAAAAAGCATTCTGGAAAGGCATTCTAATTTTCATATATTAGCTCAAAATCAATGTATTAAATCGAAATCATGCATCTTCTCTGGCATATTCCCATCACCAATCTGTAGGACGCCCATTGACCAGCAGCTCCCACAGAGCAGGTAGCAGACCTTCCAGAATCATCTGGGACCAGAGCAATGGACCACAGGCCGTGTCTCACCGACACTTCAGCTCACACTGGCTGGCAGGAGCACTCTGCCTGACAGCCAGGGAGGGAAGAATGCAGGTCAGTGAGTCCCTCCCTGAAATGGGTCAGAGCCTGCTTCCATAATCAGGTGGGGAAAGAACCTCTTTTCTGAATGACTGCTAGGTACAATGTTGCTCCTTAGGCAGATACAAAGGAAAACAGAGTTTGCTCCAAAGTGACCTTTGGGCAATAGGATTATAAGAGATAGTAGAGTCATAATGACAGTATATTTGGCATCCCATGGGGACATATTTTGAGTCTTAAGTCTTTTTTTTTAAGTATTTAAGTTAAGGGGCACCTGGGTGGTCAGTTAAGCATCTGACTCTTGATTTTGGCATGAGTCATGATCTCAGGGTCCTGGGATCGAGCCCCATGTTGGGCTCCCTGTTCGACAGGGAGCCTACTTCTCCCTCTCTCTCTGTCCTTCCCCCTGCCTGTGCTCTCTCTCAAATGAATAAATAAAATCTTTTAAAAAGTAAAGTATTTAAGTTAAAATATTATCTCGATGCAAGAGTTCCAGACCTCCTTTAGAAAGATACACTTGAATCACTGAATCTCAATAACTGAGAATATTCATAATTTCTCCATTTTATTTAAGCATTTAACTTATCATTCAGAATGAAACTTTATATGTAAAACAAGAAATACCAATACTGAATGTGGTATGGTATTCAAGAGTTATCGCAGTTGATCTGGTTTATTGCTAATTGCATTAGTGGCATTAATCCTTGGGCACACAAATACTTTGTCAAAGAAACACGCACAACTAAAACAGACACGCACACACAACATGGTGGCAAAAGCAGTCTTTAATCTGCCCGTAGTTTTGCGAGTTTAAGAAGATGAGCCAGTCACAGTGAGGCAAAGGTTAGGAACTCTAGGTTTTGTGTAGGCAGCTGAAAATGTGAAAATAAAGTCTACATGGAGGCAGCCAGCTACGTGTTCCCTCTCAGGTTCAGGAATCCGCCTCTATACAGAGTCTGGTACTCAGCAGGACAGCTACATAAGCTTGAACCTGAGGCCGACTACTTATTTTATTTTCACTGCTTGCCTTTCCTGCTAGAAGTCTTCCTTTGCCATCCTGGGACACTTTACAACAGCCATTCAAGATTGGGGGGGTTACTAATCCTAAAAACAAATTCAGCACTACTCAACTCTACAATACAAGCATTCACCCAGGACTGGCCCAATATTTTGGTAGCAATTATAAAATGTATACGCTGAGGCAAGCCTAATTCTCTGAACATGGGTTTAGCTGAAGAATCTATACTTCTCTCCACACTTGAAGTGAGGAGTGATAACATTTCTTTCATTTTTTAAAAGATTTTATTCATTTATTTGAGAGAGAGAGAGAGCACAAGCAGGGGGAACAGGGGAACAGTAGAGGGAGAAGGAGAAGCAGGCTCCCCGCTGAGCAGGGAGCCTGATGCGGGGCTCGATCCCAGGATCCCGGGAATATGACCTGAGCTGAAGGCAGACGCTCAACCTACTGAGCCACCCAGGCGCCCCTGAGGAGCAATAAAATTTAAAGGTGATCACGTACCTGAGGATAATCACAGCTAAACTGAACCATGACAGAAAAGCCCTGGGTTCCTTTGCAATATAGCATAACCACCACCACCACTGCCCTCCCAGGCACCATCACCCTCATCAGTACACCATCTCCACCATCACTACCACCAACATCATCACTACCACCACCACTACCCCACCGTTATCACCACCATTACTATCATCATCACCATGACTACCACCGTCCTACACCACTGGTAGTACAGACAATTGTCGAGCTTTATTGAAACAAATTTTGGCAGTAACTATTAAATCTTAAAAATTCATATCCCATTTGAATCATCAATTTCTCTCAAAGGTATCTGTCCTACAGAAATACTTATGTCAAAAAATGCATGGAAAAAGCTTACTATTACAAAAATGTCAATTCTTGCCAATAAAATTAGAAACAAAGCCCCAACCGGATTAATTTTGGGCAAAGAGACACACTGACTCTAAAATTTAAGCAGAAACATCGTTTGAAACAAGGAAAAATTATGAACACCCTAAGGAACTTCAAAGACAAATCTGTTTAACAAATATTTATTAAATGCCTATTATATGCCAGGTATTATTTTAGCCAAAGGGATAAGCAGATATAAAACCTTAGCATGCTCCTACTATAGAACACTGGGCTACATACAATAAGAATAAAATGCACCTGATCAACTGATATGGAAGAATCTACAAGACATACTGTGAAGTTTTTAAAAAATCACAGAACAATATAAGTTGTATAACACTATTTGTTTTCTAAAATTCATCTCGATCTGAGCATGTAAATATATAAATGCATAGAAAATAATCTAGGGAGATATCTGACTAACAGGCAAGGGATGATTACTTCTGTAAAGGAAAACAGGATTGAATAAATCTTGGACAATTTTGGTTTGGTATAATATCTGGATTTTTACAAGAAGAATGTGTTTATCACATACATGCCTAAAACGTATCAGATTACCTAAAAAATACTGATGAAGCATTCCTTGTCACAATCTGGTCTAGAATATATTGTACTTAATAGGATGTTTTCTAAGACCCTCTCATTTTTTTTAAAAGATTTTATTTATTTATTCGACAGAGACAGAGACAGCCGGCAAGAGAGGGAACACAAGCAGGGGGGATGGGAGAGGAAGAAGCAGGCTCATAGCGGAGGAGCCTGATGTGGGGCTCGATCCCATAACGCTGGGATCATGCCCTGAGCTGAAGGCAGACGCTTAACCGCTGTGCCACCCAGGCGCCCCTAAGACCTTCTCATTTTTGTTGGTCATTTTCTATGACTTCAAATTCTGTAGGCTGATGGTAGACAAAGCTTACTTTTGTTAAAAGAAAAGGCAGGAAGGCAGGTGGGTAAGAGAGAGAACAAACCAGGAGGGTGTTCACCATCAGTCAAACTTGGGTTTTAGTCCCTATTCTGGTACCCGATAACACGTGTGTTCTCAGAATATATACTTTTAATAGCAAGCAACGGGATTCTAACAAAAAGTGGCTTAAACAATAGAGATTTGTTAACTCATACAACCAGAAATCTAGAAGCAGAACAGTGCCAGGCAGGACAACCCCTACAGCTCTCCCTTGGCTTTTTCCTCATAGTTGCAGGATGGCTGCCGTAACTCCAACAAAGCACCACATCCTTCCAAGACAGCAGTTCAATGTAAGAAGGAATGAGGTCTTTGGATTGCGCACATCTCTACTTTATCAGGGAGAACAGGTTTTCACAGCATTCACCACAAATTTCCCCTTCCATTTAATTGGTCAGAACCAGGTCATATGACCGCCCTCAAATCAATTACTGGAAAAGAGGTAGAATAATCATGTTCAAACATATTAGGTCCAATCATATTTCACATCCAGAGACTGAGCCCTCCTTCCCTGAGCGCATAACTTTACCTGATACCCACAGTAATTCTGAGTTCCTCTCTTAACAAAAGATAAAAAGAAATCACCACTGGGCAGCCAATGAACTGCTACAATAAGTAATTAAAGATTCAGTTTGTTTATCTGTAAATTGGGCAAAATGATCTATTCTCATAATTGTTTGAAATACAAAATGCGATAGCGTATGGGGGCGCCTGGGTGGCTCAGTTGATTGGGCATCGGCCTTTGGCTCAGGTCATGATCCTGGGGTCCTGGGATCGAGCCCCATATCAGGCTCCCTGCTCAGCAGAGAGTCTGCTCCTCTCTCTCTCTCTCAAATAAACAGATAAATCTTAAAACAACAAATGAGATAGCACGTGGCAAGCACACTTGGCTTATACTAGCTGCTCGATATATGTCAATTTTTTCCTGAATGTTATCCATCAATAATTACAGCATTATTTCCATAAGGAGATTTTTAAAAACTAGACACCAAGCAGACTAGAAGGTGAAGCATCTAGATAGAGTTTTCCATTCCTTGCATTTAGGCATTCTGACATACATAATACATTCGTGTCCGGCAACCGGATGTATCACCATCTGTCTGAGGATTGTTACCTAAGATGCCAAATTCGTTTCTGAAAAGAGTCCTGTACCAAGGAACAAGTGACAGAAGTCATTAGAGGAGATATAAGCTCAGGGAAAGCCTTTTTCAATATTAATTTCAAGTTTATCTCTTGAAGAAAAAAAGGGATATAAATAGGTACTAATCGGAGGCTGTAACCTCACATGGTGGAAGGACAAAGGAAGCTCTCTGGGGCCCCTTTTATAAGGGCCCTAATCCCAGACTAACATTTCCCTCTTTACAACTAAGGATGACTACATTTACCTTCTTGTGGAAAAACACATCCCTGCAAATTCCAAATAACACCAAAAGTCCCCTGCACATGATGGCAATTAATTTAAAATTATTCCACCACATACTATTTGATGACAGATCTGGTATATGGACTTCAGCCACGGCGGGAGGAGAAAGAGTAAAGAGGACTCAGCGTTGGGCTTCTCTACAGCCGGGTGGACAGATTTCCCTGGAGCAGTGGTTCTCAAACTTCTGCGTGCATCCGAATCACCTGGAGGGCTGGTTAAATCAGATTGCTGCATTCCGCCCCCAGTAGGTCTATGGTGGACTGTAAGAGTCGCCAGTTCTAGCAAGCTCCCAGGCGATGCCGATGAGGCTGTTCAGGACCACTGTCGGGGAACCACTGCTCAGAGTGATGCCGGAGCCGTGAGCATGAGTGATGGCCTCGGCCACTCCCTGAATCCCCACGTGTGAACTCAGGCTCAACCCCAGTCAAATGACATTGCAGAGCAGAGCTGTGAAATGTATAGCATTTCTGAATCATTTCAAATTATTTCCAGGTTGCAGAACTTGAGACTGGAAGACTTCATTTGGGGAGAGACCCCTTCGAGGAAGCTTGAGAGGAGAAGAGGAAGGCCACCTACCAAAACAAGTCAGCGTCCCCCTATCTCACCTGCCAACTTCCCAACAAAGGGAAAACAAAATAACACTCAAATTCGAAATGCTTTTAAGGGTTTGCAAGTATTTCAAGTACATTATCCTTCCTTTCTTTTATGCCCAATAAAACTATTTAAACAGAGACCTCAAGAATTTGGGGCTCTTTTGCGTCTTCGCCAAAGGACAATTCTGCTTGATTGGGCTCCATTCCAAAATCCAAGAGCGTGGCCCAGACGAACTGGCTACATGAGCCTGCTGTCAACTGCTTTGCCAATAATGCACCGAAGAGCCGGATTAGAAAAAAAATGTTTCTGTCATTTGATGCAACAGATTTTTCAAAACAATATTTTAAATTTGCATACCAAGCCAAATTCCCTCTCGGAGGAGGGATGGAGCTCATTCCATTGTGTAAGACAATCCTCATTCCCGCGCGGTGATGTCAGTGCTCAGCGAGCAATGCGCTTGCTGCGATTCTTTTTCTTGCCATTAAGGTTCCTATTATAAAATTTTAAACAGTTCAGAATCAAGCAAGATGTTGCAAATCTTTCTGTTAGCGTTTTTGCAAAACCGAAAGAGACACGGCTGTCACCAACTGCCTCAAGCACAATCATTTAATAACTTTTCCCTCATGGTATGAATAGGGTTTCTGAAATCTATCTTCACCTCCTAGGACTTTCTTCTCTTAGGAATACTGATTTGGATAGTTGATTTTTGCCAGCCTTTAACATTCGGGGAGCAGTCTAATTGTTTGCTAAAATGATAGGCAGCACTTCAGGGCTCAAAGACTAAACCCTAGTAGGAATTTTGAGGTTAATGGGAAACACACTGGGCATTTTGCTAGTTAGGGGAATACTGGGCACAGGCAAGATGAAGGACAAAATGTACTCTAACACGTAAATGACACAAAATGGCGTGAGGTAGTATAGCACAGCAGGGAGAGTCTGGCAAGAGCCTCTTCTTATGATCACTAGGAAGAAACACCGAGTAAAAGAGTTGCAATATGCCATCTATCTTCCTATCCATCTATCTACCTACCTACCTACCTTTTTCATCTATCCGCATACATACCCCGAAATTTTAAGATTAAAGGAAAAAACTTGGATTTCCATTTGAACTCTAACAATGTGCTCCTCCTTTTTTTATAACTGTGAAAAGCTTGAAAAAATATAGAACAGTGAAGAAAAAACAATATCAACCAGACTAAATTAACGATAGATCACATTCAGTCATTTTAACTGAGCTTATTTTAAAATGGAAAAAAGGGCGGGGAGGCGCCTGGCTGGCTCAGTTGGTGGAGCGCGGGACTCTGGCTCTCAGGGTCATGAGTTCGAGGCCCACCCTGAGCACAGAGATTACTTAAATAAGTAAATAAATCTTTTTTTAAAAAAATGAAAAAAAAATTTTGGAAATACTGAAATCCCTTTGATTTTTTTCCCCTTGTCCCATTTGCCTCTAACTATTTAATTTGTTGGGAACCCTTTCAGTATATGTTTTTATACTTTTATTTTATAGACATATATCCCAAATGTGGGTTCAAAAATGCTGAACATGGTCTTGTATGTTTTCTGATATGTAAATAAATGCTATCAAATCAGCACTTATGATACCACAACTTGATTTTTTTCACTCAGTGTTATACTTTTGAGACTATCTATTCTGATACAGATAGACCTAGATCATCTTTAATGTGGCATCACATTCCATTCTATAAATACACTACAATTTATCTTTTAGCCAGCCGATGAAACCTTCAGGGGTTTTCCATTTTTCACAATTACAAACAATGCTACAAAGAAGAGTCTTGTCCCTGTTTCCAGAGGCTGTAGTGGAAGAGGTTCTGCTGGGACTGCATGGAGGCAGAGCTCCTGGGTCATAATGTCTGCACATTTTCAGCCATGCTAGACACCATGGAAATGTTCTCCCAAGGGCCAAAAGCAAGAGTATTCCAATCAGCAGCACTGACAGTTGGTTTTCCCTCATTCTTGCCAAAACTCTAACTGCGCCATTCTTAAATTATTTCTCTCATCCAAGGGTCCCCAATAAACAGCAAAGATGAGTTTTCTCCCTACACCAAAAATGAGACTGCAGTGGACATCTCTTATCTCTGCCCACTGGCATCTAGAAATATCCAGAAGCTGAACCCCCCTTTTCTATAGAGAACTGCCTTCCAACCCAGTGGGTTGTTAGTCACATGGTCATAAAGAAGTTTCTTCCTAGATCTAGTGACCCATCCAAAGGTAGAGATGAGAATATGGACAACAAGAATTGCTCCCATCTTTCAGGAACTTGAGGAGTAAGGAACAAACTGCCTTTGTCTACCTGAGGATGAAGCCACAGAGAGAAAGGAAGACTCAAGATCCGGTAGAAATTCCACTCATAGGTATATTCCAGAAGAACTGAAAACAGGGGCTTGAACAGATATTTGTACAGCAATGTTTGTTGCAGCAATATTTGCAACACCCAAAAGATGGAAACAATTCAAATGTCCACGAACAGATGAATGGATAAACAAAATGTGGTCTATCCCCATGATGGAATATTACTCAGTCCTAAGTAGAAATAAAGTACTGACACCTGCTATGATAGGAATGAACCGTGAAAACATTATGCTAATTGAAATAAGCCAGAAACCAAAGGACAAATCTTAAATGAAATATCTAGAGTAGGCAAGTTGATAAAGACAGAAAGTAGATTAGAGGTTTCCAGGGGCTGGGGGCAGAGGGGAATGGAGAGTTACTGGTTAATGATTGGTTATACAGATTCTGTTTAGGGTGATGGAGATTTGGAAACAAATAGTGGTGATGGCTGCATAACACTGTTAACGTAGTGAACGCCATTGAACTATACATTTAAAATGGTTAAAATGGCATATTTTGTTATACATATTTTATCACAATAAAAAATATTAAAAACCCAAGACCATTAAAAATGAAAAAAGATTAGATAGGCAAAAAGAAAGACACACACAAAAATATCTCCTAATCACATCATTTGAGTCCCTGGATCCTACCATGCCTGAAGTCGGAACTAATTCTTTTCCCTCTTAGTTACATAAATTGATATATTCTATTTTTTTCTTTATCTAGTTTGAACTGGCTTTCTATTGCTAGAACAAGAAATAATCCTAAATCAGGCATAACAGCATATAATCAGGAGGGAAAACAATGTGATCTTAACACCCACTTAGGTTCTAAACATCTTATTCAAACCTCTGCTGTTTGCGGGCAATCAAATCTTACTCCACTTGAGTATATCTATGTGTTACTAGGAGGTGGTAATAGCTTAAATAAACATGATAATCATAATCCCCTAATTTCATTTTGGTGCTTGATACAAGGTCTATCCCAACTAAGTTTTTTCCAGATACACTTCTCCTCTAGTTAATGTGCTAAAGAGAATTGAGGGACATGCTGAAGAGGACAGAAAAGAAAGAGTCCGCAATAATGAGAAGATGGATATTACAAGTGATTCTTTTACTCTACTACCAAACAGAAAAAGAAATGATCCAGAATCCTAAGGCAAAAGTAACTGTCACATTTTAAGCATTTATACTGACCTGGAGAGCAGCTGCTCCCTTTCAGAGAGTCACCCTCCCTTCTCAGACAAACTAGGAGTGACCTCCTTTTTTATAAAGGGAGCTAAAGATTCCTGCCTTGATTTCTTTTTTTTTTTATAATTTTTTTTATTATATTATGTTAGTCACCATACAGTACCTGCCTTGATTTCACCTGACCTTTAGTAATAGAACCGACAAAGCCTACGTGACAAAGAGAGGGCTGGCAGGGGAAAGGAACTCCTTCTCTTTGATTTTTCTCTTCGTTTTGCTTGATGTTTTGATCTTTGCATAAATTTAAAATAGACAATATAAATACAACTAGATGAAAATAACTGAAGGTACACAAAATGAAACACGTAATTTTAGCCCTTAATAAATTCATGCAAACAATTACATTTTGAATCCAACAGTTTCTCCTTTCTCAGGAATTACATATATGGCAAACCTGGTTAATTTGCCTATAATCTTGCTCATAATATGATTAAAAATGAAGCATAAAAATTTTTAAAAATTTAAAAAGTAAAATAAAAAATAATAAAATTTAAAAAATTAAGATTATAAAATTTAAAAAATAAAATTAATTTTTAAAAATGAATAATAAAACAAAGTAATAAAAATAATAAAGTAAAATGAATCCACTTGCAAAGAGACAGGCTACGGGATTAAAAGTATTACTTATTGTAGAATTTCCTTAAGGACTGAAATATGAGTGGTGGGCAACAAAATTGTCAAAGGTCCCCAAATCAGTAATAAGAGTGATAAAAATCCTAAATGTGCAATAGTCTTCGGGACAGGCAAGAAAGCCGGAAAGGATTTGCTTGTGTGGAGCAGGGGAAGGGAAGCACGCCCAACAGGAAATTGGCAGACACTCGTGATAGCGACAGGCAAAATCCAAACATCAGTAATAGGTTAAATTGTTCTATAAACGTTTCCCCAGTGGCCAAGTGCTAAAAATGCAAATTCATAAGGAAATTAGGCAAAAGACAA
Organism: Ailuropoda melanoleuca; assembly: GCF_002007445.2. NCBI lineage: Eukaryota > Metazoa > Chordata > Mammalia > Carnivora > Ursidae > Ailuropoda > Ailuropoda melanoleuca. The sequence continues at coordinate 8,292,666 of NC_048238.1, forward strand.
GAGAAATGAATTATTTGTTTAACATGAAAGGAAAAACACAAAGCTAGGAAAGGAATACTACAACATTATGAAAGTTGAAATGTCATTTTTGCCCTATGTTTATTTCCTTTTTCTCTTTTCTTTTTTTTTTCTTTTCTTTCTTTCTTTTTTCTTTTCACTCTAAAATGGCTCCATAAGGATTGGGAGGAGGGGAGTGGCAAAGGAACCAGGGAATCTCTTTTGGAAAAACAAACAGGGTTTCCAAAATTCATTTATGCTTCTCTTCATCCAGTTTAGTCCGCTTCTCTCCTTTCTAAATGCTTACGTGGGTGCTTTCTCTGCCTGGTATTCATAAGCAAGACATTTTTGAAATATATAGCTTCATACCAGTAATGGGGTGGAGTAGAACAGCACACAAAGGAGCTTGCGTTTCAAATACCAGCACAGAGAACTGCTTCTTGAAATATGTAACATTTCTAACTCCGGGAAGGCACAATTGGCTGCATGTGTCAGTGGTACGTAAGACCTTCCAAAAGGACACAACACGAATGGACTACAGTGTATAGTCTAGATCTCATTATAGCACAATCAAAAATATGAGCAGATATTTCCACCTCTGACACCATGTGAGTTTTTCAGTCTGCTTTGTATTCATGGGGGTCAGTTGAAGAAATTAATACCACAGTTAGAAGGAAAAATTATTTGGCATAAAGGAGGGACAAAGAGCAGATAGGAGAAGTAACTGACATGGAATGTCATTTGATATTACCAGTTAAGCTCCAGAATTGGGGTTTTGAGGATAATTCCAAACAAAATCCCAGACATTGGTTTGGAAACTGTTTCTCTATTAATCTGTGTTCTACTTTTGTGGCATTCCAATGAATGATATCCCAAAATTATAAGTGTTTTCTTCAAACCGAATTTCCTGTGAATTGGCAACAATTAGTTTAATTGGATTGAAGGAAATATGATTAATTTTGAGAAGGATATGTTTGCTCTGAATCTTCTTGAGGAAAATCTATTCTGCTTTGCTAAAAGTATGAACCATAGTTATAAATAATTCATTATACAATGCAGTTCTACGATAAATTTGAGGGCTCATTTAAATACCGACATATTCTCTGTAATATTAGGCTACAAGAATTCAATGTATTACAGGGAGTATTCTTTTTTTTTAGTTTTTATTTTAATTTGTCAACATACAGTATTATTAGTTTCAGGTGTAAAATAAAGTAATTGAACACTTCCATCCATCACCCAGTGCTCATCATGACAGGTGCGCTCCTTCATCCCTATCACCTAGTTCACCCATCCCCCCACACCTCCCAACTGGTGACCATCACTTTGTTCTCTGTAGCTCAGAGTCTGTTGTTGGTTGTCTCTCCCCCCCACTTTGCTTGTTTTGTTTCTTAAATTCCCCGTATGACCGAAATCCTATGGCATTTGTCTCTCTCTGCCTGACTTCTTTCACTTAGCATAATACCCTCTAGCCCACGTCTTGACTTCCTTCGCACAGTTTCTCATCACCTCCTCATTTCTGCAGGTGTTCATTGCATCCATTCATTGGCTCACTCTCTAGAAATGCAGAGCTATAAAATTTTTACTTCAATATATTAATAACTATCATTTATTAAACAGGCATTCCAGTTCCTTTATATATTATGTAATTTAACCCTTGAGACAACGTTTTCATCTCCATTTCAGAGCTGAGAAAGCCGAGTTCCTGAAATGTTTACTAACTTGACCGAGGTTGCATTCAAACCCAGGCCTAACACTGCAGCCTGTGCAGTTTTCACTACGCTATGCTATCTCCGACCGAAAGAAGCTGACAGAACCATCATAAAGGGAACTATATTAAAATACCAACTACATGTTCACTGAGGATGAAAAGAACAAACTATATCAGGCAAAATACCTTTTCCAAAATATTAGCTACAGGAGCTTTAAAAAATGTTCTAGAACTACATCCCCTTAATCCTAAATCATTACTATTACTCAATTATTTACATTTAAATTTTTGGAAATTGAATGCTTATTGTTTTAGATCCCAATTAAGGGCTTGTTAGCATCCTCATAAATATAGCATTTAAAACTTGTTAATAAAAATTCAAAGCATCTACAAACTTTAATTTCTCAGTAAAATATTTATATTGGCTTTAAAGACTATTTTCTATCAGAAATTGGCCACATTCTCCTCATCCTCCTTGTGCCTGTTCTCCTCTGTACTGCTGAGAAGCCTTGGCAACTTACCACAGATCAAAATACAGAGAAAGAGGAGAAGGAAGAGTAACATTCAACCTCAGCATAAATCACACTCCTGCCACCGCTGCCCAGCAGCCCGAAGGAGATCCAAGAGGAGTGGCAGGGACCATTTCAGTGGAGTTACCTAAGTGGCTACATTGGATCACCAACTCATAGGTCCTGAATTAGCTACTGACCCCTCCTTTTGGCATTTCACAGAGGTCAAAAGTGAAACTGAGATTTCCTTGAACCAGACATGGGAGAAGAGGAGAAGACTTGTATACCCACTTAAGAATCCGACAAAAATCGATTTTTACTGAATGGGGAGATATGAAAATATGTATAAATAACATTTTCTTCCTGCCTTGTCAATTTTTGCCTTTCTAACTCACATAAGGTGGTATCACAATGTGGTTTTGATTTGAATTTCCCTGACGGCTAATGATTTTGAACATTTTTTCATGTGTTTGTTAGCCATGTTGGAGAGGATGTGGAGAAAGGGGATCCCTCTTACACTGTTGGTGGGAATGCAAGTTGGTACAGCCACTTTGGAACAGTGTGGAGGTCCCTTAAAAAGTTAAAAATTGAGCTACCCTATTGCAATTGCACTACTGGGTATTTACCCCAAAGATACAGACGTAGTGAAGAGAAGGGCCATATGCACCCCAATGTTCATAGCAGCATTGTCCACAATAGCTAAATCGTGGAAGGAGCTGAGATGCCCTTCAACAGATGACTGGATTAAGAAGATGTGGTCCATATATACGATGGACTATTAGCCATCAGAAAGAACGATTACCCAACATTTGCAGCAACATGGACAGGACTGGAGGAGATTACGCTAAGTGAAATAAGTCAAGCAGAGAAAGAAAATTATCATATGGTTTCACTCATTTATGGAACATAAGAAATAGCAGGAAGATCAGTAGGAGAAGGAAGGGAAGAATGAAGGGGGGTAAACAGAAGGGGGAATGAACCATGAGAGACTGTGGACTCCGGGAAACAAACTGAGGGCTTTAGAGGGGAGGGGGTGGGGGATTGGGATAGGCCGGTGATGGGTATCAAGGAGGGCACGTATTGCATGGAGCAACTGGGTGTTATATGCAAACAATGAATCATGGAACACTACATCAAAAACTAAGGATGTACTGTATGGTGACTAACATAATGTAATAAAAAATTATTTTAAAAAAATAACATTTTCTTATGTGACTGAAGCAGTAATTACCATTGGAATACAATGTGGTGTCTTTTTGCCAGAGAGTAACACATATTTGAAACAAGGCTCTCCAATGCTATTGTGACTTACATAAATCTAAGAATAAAGGTCTGTTATGGGTTCCATCATGCATGTTTCCCCCTGACAGAGCCCCAGAGACCGTTTGTAGCAACACATACAGCTTACAGTGGACAAAATAAAATGGAATGAAGTTTTTCTATGTAGGTCCAAATTCATCCCTCCATTTGTGTGTGTGTGTGATTTAAAGTATTATTCTTTTTTAAGATTTTATTATTTGAGATGCAGGACTCGATCCCAGGACCCTGAGATCATGACCTGTGCCTTCACTCAACCAACTAAGCCACCCAGGTGCCCTGATTTAAATTATTTTAATTGATCTCAGAATACAAAATAAGGTAATACATGATCATTGTAGGAAATCATATAATACTAAGCTATATAAACAAAGATAGTACCCCAACTCTTCCCAAATCCCCCAACTTTGTTAGCAGTTTCTACGTATCCTTCTAGATCTTTCTCAGACTCATTGTAATATGTGCCTATTTCCTTTTCTTTTCAAAATAGTATTCTATTATTCCACAATTTGCATTTATCATTTACCAATAAATCACTGATGTTCTTCTGATTAATACATGAAAACACTCATCCTATTTTCCTAGTTGCATAATGCTAATGAGAACGACCAGTAGAAATAAATGACCAAGTCCCTAGATTCTGGCCTCCAATTCCAATCCCCACTGAAAAGTATCAAAAGTTTCTCGGGAAAATGGCCAATTCCAGATCCCTTTTGGCAGTAGAGAAGATATAAGATGAGCCTGAGACGTCATGTAGTGCCAGAAATCAGGGAAGATCTCACAGATAAGGCCACTTCAAAAGGACACTGGAAGCAGCTTAAAGAGGCCCCTACCAGTCAAATCTATGACAATCTGAGCAGCAAACAGAGTAACTGCTGCCAAGGTGATAAGTAATAGCTGTACAAACTCGGTCTGGGGGGGAAGTTAAGTCATCTGTGCCAGCATCTGCAGCCAGTGAGAAGTAGTCAACGTTGACTATGAGTTCTCATGACTGCAAAGCCATGCTTCTGCTGTACACCATGCCTCTTGATCGAAGCAGTGCTTAACTGAAGAGTGCAGAAGGGAGGAGAATAAAGAGACAGCTAGGAAGAGGCAGGTAAGGAAACCTGAATTTAATTTTCCCTGGAGAGGATTTTCTAGTAAGTGGCCCCATCCAACAATAGACACCCACAGAGTGGCTGGATAAGATGGCGTTTAGAGAGACCACTGAGGTCCTCCAGCACTCATGTTCAGATGTGCCAAATGCTCCTCTCTCATGCTGGCACTTGCCTTTTATATCCCTGTAATAGTGGTGAATCCCCACCTTGGGCCGCGGTATCTTTTCCACCTCCGGTACCTCTGATACGGAGATTCCGAAAGACCGGACTATTCCTTCAGTTCACCCTAGTGCCCTGTGGCTACGGGACTTCAGTGCTTTCTGCCTCACAGCCTTCCCCAGCAGGCCACCTGAACTCTTCCCAGAGCTCTGCATCCCCCACCAGGGACGCTGAGCCCCGCCCCCCCCAATGTTGCAGAGCGGAGCCCACCTCCCACTATCCACTCACCCTGGGAGGGGTTTTGACCATTGTCTCCCCCATCCCCAAACTCTCCTGGGACCTAGAGAGAGGAAACTAGTTTATCCTTCAGCACCAGCCCTTGGTTCCCCCTCCTGGGAGGGTATGACTCTGGCCGACAATGAAGAATTATGCAGACGGCTTAGAGTTATAGCTTCTCTTCGGCAAAACCAAAAAGGTCTGCTTTGGTCATTTTTCTTCCCCACAACTGAAGAGCAGTTATTGTCAAAGGAAAATCAAGCACCCATCTCTAAGCAAAGAAATGAACCACAGAAACTTCAACAGTGGTATCTTTTTCACCCAAGGCTTAAATCTCCTAGGCCTTTCCTCTGACTCACTGTTCGCAGTCCCCTCTTGGCTCCTGCCACCAGCAATATGCACACTTGCCTCCTAACGCTGAGGTGCACTGGCTCGTGTGATGGGCACTGAGATGTGTTGTCCAGGTCCCCCTTCCAGGAAGGGCTTGTCGCCCTGGCTGATGGGAGGGCTACAGGTAGACAGCCTTCAGCTGGCAGCAACTGAGCGGCAAAGGGCTGTCAAAGTCAAGGTCACATCCTTCCCAGGGTGGCCTACACCCAATGATGGTTGATCAAAGTAAAGGTATAAAATCTGTGCTATTTGGCCCCCAAGTGGCATCATTATGATGGGCCATTTTAGGCCAGAGCTATCCATGGGGAGGGCCAAGGCTGATTTGGTCTGCATTGCAGCCCAACTTCTCCCTCTGCCCAAACTGGTTTCCTTCTTCTCCCCTTCCAGGTGTTGACCCCTTTTAGACATGTGCACACTGAACTCCTTCGCATGGTATGCTTCCAGGAGAAACCAACTCATGACACCCTGCTACAAGATCCCTGTTAGACCAACCGTGGGCCAATATTCCCATCCCAAACTCCACATGTGGTCTCCTGAATCCATGCAACTCTGGACGGAAGGCAGTCTCCTTCCAGATAGAGCCCCCTGCCTCTGATCATAGGCCACTCAGGCTTCATCAGATGAGTCAGACACCAGCCCTCTGGGCTCTTCAGATGCAAGAAACAGACCTCACATGTCTCAGCTTGGTCCCAGAGATGCTCCCCTCCGTAGGCCAGGGACTAGAGGTAGGGGTCCCCTGCCCTCATTCTGGAGGGTAAGAAGCTCCCCCCTCTCCACACACACACAAAAATTCCTCTTAACTCTTACTTTCCATGTCAATGACTCCTTTCTTCATGTTTCCCACAGTGAACTGAGAATTACTGCCCTGGTGGTATCGTGGAACGTGGTGGCCGTTGTCTTTCATTCCTCAGCCAGAACTGACCCTAGAAGAAACCCCATTTTAACATGTTACGTTATGGAAATGCTTGAACTTGGCAAGAATATCTTTTGGAAGAATTCTAGCAGTGGTCTTCTCTGAGGAGGAAAACGGATGAGCAGGGGAGAAGGAAAGGACTGAGACATGCTTTTTACTGTCTTCTGTGCTTTGGGATTTTTGTACCATGTACATGCATATTATACCTATTAGACTGAACCTTATGGAATTACCAATATTTGACAATTTAAAAGAAATTTTTTCAAGATTTTATTTTTAAGTAATCTCTACTCCCAATGTGGGGGTCAAATTTAGAACCCTCGAGATCAAGAAGCACATGCTCTGTCGACTGAGCCAACCAGGCACCCCTGTATTTGATCATTTTTGATCTACAATTTTCTTATTATCTTGTCTAGCCTCAGCATAGTCAATTAAAGGAAACCAGAGGTGGCCTACTTGGTGTTTCTCCCACCATCAGATTATAATCACTGTAGGTGGCCTACACTGTCCCTTATCTCTTCCTCTCAAACCCTGACCCTGCTATATCATTTTCCTACTAACGTTCTTACACTTTAAGTTTGTTTCTGGAAGCAGAATAGAAACAGGATGCAACCCAAGGAAGATAATCAGTAACAGTCCCACTCTGTCCCCATCCTATGTCCAATACTCTCCTCAAGGCCCCACATAAATAACTGTCTTTCAAGACTCTCCTCAGATACTATGTTCTCCCTCTAGTCTTTTCGGAATTTCTTCTTGCTGCCTATAGCCCACTGAAGAGAGACTGACCATTCTGGCCCCTTCATTAGACAATTTTTTAAAGAAAAAAGTTCATGTCTTCATACCCCAAATTAGAACAGCCCCAGATTGGTCCAGTAGGTTCTGATAAAACAGGATCAATAAGCCATTGCTAAATGAATGAACGGCCTTGTTGTAAAAGCTGGCACTTTTCATAGCACAAATAAATTCAACAAATACTTTGTGCTGTACACTCCTTATTCGGGTTTAAGGGCAATACTGTGTGTAAACGTACGGTGGGATACAACTGTGAATCATTAGCTTCTGCGGACTTCTACTCAATGGTCCGTATATGATAGATGTCTTGGAGCCCTAGTCCTAGCACACAGGAACGCGCTCTTTCTGAAAACATACCTTGACAAAGAAGGGTAGCCAGTAAGACCCTGGCTCCTACAGACGATAATTCTGTTATGCTTCATAGCCTCCAAATTTCTATCTTGCTTCTAAGTGATGAAGAATTTCGAGTCTCCAAGGAGGACAAATAACAGGAGAAAACTTTGTCAGGAAACGAGAGGCCCTCAGGGCCGGAGTTTAGAAAACACTTACGCAGGTGAGGCTGTTTTCAAGAAGTTCTGACTATATAGATTCCTCTTTGTCAGAGTCACCATGTATCAGTCTAAGACAGTTCCTATATTTTCTTGTTATAAGCATGCACTGTGTTCTGCATCTGGGGCACTTGCCAAACCGTAGATTTATTCCTATTTCTATACATCTGTGAAAAGAATGTGTGTTCTGTTTCATCAGGGAGTTCCTTGAAGTCACAGGTTGCTAATTCCAAATGAATAGAACCAGTGATTACTCTGGGAGATACGAGCTCGCCACTATGCATGTAACAGACGTCCATTACGATGAGCTACACATTTGTTCCATGTTTACACTAGAATACAAAAAAGGAAGGTCCAACCACTTTGTGAAAGAAAGAAAGAAAGAAAGAAAGAAAGAAAGAGAAAAGAAAAGAAGAGGAAAGAAAAGAAAAGACAAGAAAAGAAAAGGCTGAAAAGAGGATGAAATAGGAAGGGGGAATTAGAAAATACTTTGAAAATGTTTACTCAGGTGCCAGGTTAGACGTGTGGAGACGTGCGGTATGTCTGCAGGGTGGCAGGTAAAGAGCCGAGCGGAGGCAGAAAGTGAGGGGAGAGAGGGAGAACCCGGGGGTAAACGTTCCTGGCTTCATTTCAGGGTGTGGACATTAACTCAGTTCATCTCACTTGGCTGACAGAAGCACTAATGCCAAAACCGGCACTTTCATCAGCATCAGCTACACAGAAGATGGGATTTCAGAGGGAGGCACGAGAAAAGGGAGAATGATGTATGTAATTTTATTCAAATAATTAAAAACAAAGTTGGCAGTCTATCTTCCTGTCAAGAAGAATAAATATCAGACTATGGAGTGAGAAGGGGGAGCGCAAGAGGCTTCCTGCTGCTCCATATTAACTCTGGTCCAATACAAACTTTATAGTCGACTCTTCACAAAAACATCCATTTAAAATGATCCTCCTATGGTGTTGTTTTTTTTTTCCGGTTACTCTGTGAGCAGAGCTAACACAGCAAGAGGACACGAGCCAGGAGTAAGTGCAGAGCCACACTAGAGCCCTTAGTTTCAGAGCCACAAATACAGGGTTCGTATAACTGAGCTACTTCTCCAAAATAAGATGAGTAAAAGAGAAGTTTCCAGAACTTTCCTTTCTCTCATTATTTGCCTCCTGTCCTCATAGGCTCAAAAACGAAAGCAGGGCCGGCCTACAGTAGGATCCAAATACATACATACATACATACGCATATATATGCACACACTTTTTTAGTGAATTAAATGAAAAGGGGCGGGACTTAATGAATGACATGTGCACGGGGACGGATAATATTTACCAATGGAGTCATTATCTTATGTATTTGCAGGCTCACTGGATTATAGCACATGCAATATCATAACCCAAAGCTAAAGAATCCTCTCTGAATGTCATAACCTGGCTATTACGTGTCCTACACTGTAACTTTCCAGAGTTTCTCTTCAATTGCAACTGTTTAGAGGAAAGGGCAAGCTCCATTTTGTTACTAACAAAGAGATAAGATTAGCTTAGGCAAGTGATAAAAAAAAAATAATAGTTCGAACAGACTCACCGAGGAAGGCTTTGCTTCTAAAGCATTTTAATCACTATTCCTCTACATTTCCAGTAATGTATCAAATTGCTCTTCAATCACTTCTAAAATGTTGAATTTAGGATGCAAAAGACTCCACAGCTATTATCTAAACCTTTCTTTTTAGTATTTGAAGATGAGGACAGAAGAGAGCACCTCCTGCATTTGCAACACTCCAATGTCCAATCAGAGAACAGAGCTGTTCCTCAGAAAAGGCCACATGGGGACTGGACTTGTGGGAACCGTGCAAGCACGGGAAGAGCAGACTTGTCTACCTTGAGCAATGCAGGGAGCAAGACACCGCAGAGGTAGCCAAAATGACTAAGGAGGAATTCAGCTAATTAAGAATGACACGTTGCTATGCCAAGTCAGAAGTGTTGTTGGTAAGTGGGTACTTTCAGACAGCTAAAAGGTTCTTTCAGGCATCCCAAATTGCTCTGCCAAAGCCTTAATATTTTAGTCTAATCCCACTGAGCGAGCCAAGTTGATGATGACAGTGAAAAAGGCTTTCCTTTTTGAAGGAAGTAGGAATTAGGGTAATACAGGGGTCAGCAAAGTTTTGCTGTAAAAAGCCAAACAGCACATGTTCTTGGCCTCGTGTGCCACACGGTCTCTCTTGCAAACGTTCAACTCTGCCACTGCGCCGAAAGCAGCCATCGGCAGTATGTAAAGCAACGCACGCAGCTGTATTCCAGGCAAACTGTATTTATGAAAGCAGGTGACAGGCTGGATTTGACTCGCTGCCTGTAGTTTGCCGACACCTGAAATAATATGTAGATGGCTTTCCAACAAACTGAAACCTAAGAAAAGATGCAGATCTCAAGGTCAAATTGAAAATTATAGTGCTTCTTAATTCTATTTTAAAATGCGCTTAGCAATACCTCTGATTCCTGCGTGGATCGTATGGCATTGGCCTGCCAATAGCATTTTCCTTAAATGCATCGAGGTGCACATCTTTTATCTAACTATTAGCGTAAGCTTAGATTCAGTCAAGAAAATCAACTCATTCTAAACATTCCAGGAATAAATAGGGCTTACATCAATGTCAGAATACACTGGGACAGTCGGGTCAAGAAAGTCACCAGTGAAGGCCTGGGAAGCAGACACTGAATATATCTCAGCCTGGCATAGCAATGTGGGTGCTTATCCAAAGCTCTACGGAAATCTCCGGGTTGTGAGAACGTCTGAGAAACCTCGACTGTCTCGGTCTGCACCAGCAAAGCAACTGGTTCTCAGTCTCCCCTGCAAAGCCACTGTGAGCCTCCTGCCTGTCCACCGTCCAGCCGCGAGCACCCCTAAGCACACCAGCTTCTCCTTCTCTTTCACCTGAAACACAGCAGGCGTTACCACCTCAGCAACCCGAACGTGGGACGGGACAGGGACGGGGACCATAGGAGACGCAGTGCCTCACTTTGCTTCAGGAATTCAGAAGTCATCTCCAAAGCAGTGGTAGTGATGCCTCCTTGACAACGGAGAGTCCAGCACATTCCACCCCTTTGTCAGTGCAGTGTCCCAACACTCTCCTTTCACCGTTTTTAACTTCCAAATAAGTCAACAACATAATGCTTCCATCCTACTTGAATCAACTATACCCCATACATCCCAAACTCCCTCATGCTGTGCCCCAAAGCAGACCTACAAAGTCTGATTTGTTATTTCACCCATAAATGGTTGAGGGTCATTGTCTTCTAGTTCAGTCACGATAGCTCGTTACTCTTCTGCAGGGTTAAGGATTGAGTTATAGGTTGAACTCGTTCCTTATATTACATAATAGGCAGAGGGAAGAAGACCAAATTTTATTATATGTACAGACACATCCACATGACAACAGGAAGAAAATATGCCTATTGCCATCCTCATTTCTACAAATGGCCACACGACAAAGTTTTTAGACCTTTCATTTTCTACTGTTTGCGGGGATCACGGACACCCAGCACACGCAGGTGGGATTGTCATCCACCCTGAACACCAAGCTGGGATCTGTCATCCTCTGGTCATCATCAGGTGACCCCTCTGTGCAGTAGTCTAGCCCAGCTCTCTCCAACTCCCAAGCACCCCAGCAGAGTCCAAGGCCTCACCTGCTTTAGTCACCCCACTCTTGGCAGCTGCCTGGCTCAAGGGAGGCAAACAGATTAGAGATGGGAGTGCTGAGGAGGGGAGCAGAGTCTGCCCATACTGACAAATTCCCATATCCACACACTCCCCCCACTTTCCATCCCCACATTTTAGCCTTTCAATCTGGCCCCTGGTCTTCCTGATGGGTACAAAATTTAACTTTGCCTTCAATTAATGTAATCTCTCATCCCCTCTCTCTCCCTCCCTCTGAAATCCAATAGATCTTAGACTGTCTTCACTCAAATTACACCTAAAAGGCGTGTATTAACTCTCTTGGATCGAAGCTGGGTAGCTGAGTTGATTACAGACTGGGGTTCATGGATTTAGACTCTGCATGAACACATTTTGCTTCGTACCAAGGAAAAGCCTGTTTTGGAACTTCAAAGTCTAACCCTCCTAGCCAGCTAGTTCTCAAATGTGTGCTGGTGGTCAAGGGCAAGGATAACATGTGTGATGGTTCAGTGCAAGCCCTACTCCCCCATTCCTAAGAAACCAGTAGATTAGACTTCTCCTTTAATGATAGATGTTTTAATGGGCAAGGGATGAGATTTTTCTTTTTTCAAAGAAGGAAAAAATGGTCAAAATGTTGGTATCATCTAATAAGCCTTGCCAGTAAAAGCCCCCAAAATACCCAGGTTAGAATGCCAGTTTCCAAATCCTCTTTCCTGCCACATGCACGTACACACACACACACACACACACACACACACACAAAGAGGGAGAGAGAATTTTATAAAACAGGTCAAAATGGATTTCAACTAGTATAAGAGAGTAGGTATCAGTGTCAGAAGGACATGGGCTCCGGTTTCGCTCTGCCCCTATTGTGATTCCTTTATCATATTATTTAACATCTCTAAGCATCCTCATTGGTAAAATGAGGATAAGCATAATTTTGTTAAGAAAATTATTCCCAAACTTTAAATGAGGTGAAATGAGCTGTGGCATGACCTTTCAAAATCTTACTGGGGCAGTAACCTGTCTACCTAAGACTTACTTCATTCCCTAGAGAACGCACTGGTGTTTGACTTTGTTTTTTTACTTGATTAGAATTCAGATGCTCTGAAGTTACATGTTAATTCATAGACTTCTGTCCAATAAAAAAAGATAACCCCAAAGGTCGTGGTTTTATTGCCTCGTAGGGCAGTAATCAGTTTTTAATCTATCCTAGAAATCTTATTCCAACACTTATTTTTCTCAAAATGCCTATAAATACCAAGTTCCTCATAATGCTCTTGGAATCGGCTTAGCCCATTTACAGTTCTGATCATTAATGGGCTGAATAAATTCTTGACAGGTGTTCATTCTGTATTTGTATGAGATTATGTTTTTAGTTCTTTAAAAATTATACTTTGACAGTACCTACCTTACGAAGTTACTATGAGAATTAAATAAAATAAAGCAAATAAAGTAATTAATAAGGCCCTGACACATATTAAGCAGTTAATGAATGTTAGTTATTATTATTAGCTATAATTAAATGCAGCATGATCCACAGGAAATAAAAAATGTAACACATCCAAACTTCACCCAGAGACACCTATGTAGCCAAATCAAAAGAAATAAATTTAAGAGACTATTCACGCTGAGCTCTAGCTTGATTTCCCTGGAGATTTTTGAATCCTCCAGAATGCAGCCCAATGAACAAAGCCTTTGAATTAATAGCCATTTTCGTGGATGGTGCCAAATCTTATAATTATTGAGATCCATAACTGTACCTAGAATAAGTATTGTGTCTCATAAAGATGTATGATTTTTTCCACCACACACGGCCGATAACAGAAAATATAATGAAAATTGGGTGTAGGGTAAAAAATAATATTTTTACCCTCCATCCTGCTTTGATATACCCAATTGTTATCCCTTATTTTATTTCCTTCCATTTAAGTGGAAGGAAGGGTTATTCCATTTTTTTCCCAAAAGTCTGTAACAGCTATGTCCTTCATCTCTTCCTTTGTCTGATTCCAATAACTGCCAAAAACAGTGGTGTTTTCCCATGGAAAACTTGTCCCTTAAAAGAAACTAAAGGATAATAAAGGGACAAGTATGGCCAATTTCTCCAACTTCACTATGATTTCGGTTGCTATTTATGTTCAAATAATTTTCTCAGATTATAAATCCTGAAAAAGAGCACTCAGTCAATTTTAGTTTCTGTTGTTTGGATTTGCGGGGGGCGGGGCGGGTAGAGGGAACACTTTAGAAGTAATTCACGACCTTTCCATAGAGATGTCTAAAGAAGAGTGAGAAGCCACCTATAGAAAGAAACACAGATACTGGGGCATAAAATGTCCACACACAAGTACAAGGGAACCAGATGGAACTGGAGGTTACTCTGCACTATACACAAAACCACAGAGAGGCTGGGTCATCAAATACTTTTTAAATACCTTCAAACACTGAAATACAATGCAGGAACCTACTGCACTCAGTTAAAAACAAAAGCAAACAAATACATATAGGGACTTAAATCAAGGTTAAACATTCAGCTGTTGTTCAGTTCCAGTGACCAAAGAAGAGTAAGTTGAATTTCAAATAAAGCGAAGAGTCTACGGCCATACCACCCTGAACGCGCCCGATCTCGTCAAATAAAGCGAAGGCCAAGAACACATGTAGTAATGGAGCGTTCTCTGGATTTGCAGAGCTAACTTGGGTGTCTATGCAAGTTCAGACGTGAACACAAGTTCAGCATCATCAGCCACATACACATACATTGGCATATACGTATGTACACAGGTATTTTATATACATTCACACGATCGGATGCACGTTTGCCAGTCTTTAAAGCGAGAGAATAGCACTGAGCAAGTAGAGAAGTCAGAGTTGAGATAGCCCTCATTCAAGATTATTCTAGTCCGTGGCTACTCAAAATGTGGTCCCTGGACCAGCAGCATCAGCCTCACCTGAGAACTTGTTCAAAATGCAGAATCTCAGGCTTCCTCCCAGATCTGCTGAGTCAGAACCTAGCTTTTAACCAGACTGACTGCCGGTGATTTGTATGCCCAAATGGAAATCTCAGAAACGCGGCCCTAGAACCGTGCTAACCATCTCCAAAGCTATTAGCCGCCTGTGTCTCTCCGGTAATTGAAATGTGATTAGTGATGCTGGGAAACTGCATTTTTCATTTTAATTAAAATTAAAATTTGGAAAATAATACCTGATTCAGTGACTAGACTACTTTTAAGTTAAACACATTTGGAACAACTCAGGTATATATGAATCTAAATACAGATAAAGTATTTCTGATAAAAACTCAGCATCTGAACTGAAAAGTACTGTAAAGTATAAATGGCACACAGATTTCAAAGACTTAGGATGAGAAAATGTATATAAAATGTGTAATTGATCATTTTCATAATGATTATAGGTTAAAAAGATAAAATTTCAGATATGCTGTGTTAAATTTAATATATTCTTAGCATTCATGTGCTGTTTTTACTCTTCAAAATATGACTACTAGAAAATTACAGCTCACATATTATTTTACTGGACAGGGCTGCTTTAGATCCATGGTTCTCCAACTATTGAACTACTGGTGCCTGGCTCCCAATCCCAGAGATTCTGATGGAATTGGTCTGGGGTAGGCCTGGGCATTAGGGTTTTTACACTCTCCCTGGTGATTCTATTCATCTGCCAAGGTAGAGAACCACTGCCCCCAGATTAGCCCAGATTGATCGATCCCAACTGATAAATAACGGCCTCAGAAGGACCAGAAGATCTTTTGGGCGCTCCCATCATCCCTCAACAGAAATGTGGAGTTGGAAAAGTAGTGCCCATTTCTTACCTAAAGAGTGAAAAAGCATCCCCCCCGATGTCAGGCAGAATCAAACATATGAAACTCAGTGCTTTTTCAGTGTTTCCAGAAACCCACCACCAATTCTTCCAGTAATTCATTCCCATATCTGATGTAGGGGATCTCCTACTTGTGTGTGTTTAGAACAATCTCCTGGGTAGTTTGTTTACAAGCAGGTTGCTGGGCCCTAGCAATTCACCATCCTGGTTTGCCTGGGACTGTCCTGGTTTTGGTTTTAGCCAGAAAATCCCACATCCTGGGAACTGCTCAAGTCTGGGCAAACTGGGATGGCTGGTCATCCTACCCCAGGGAAGCGGACATTTAACAAGCAGTCCGGGTGATACACGTGCATTCCAGCTGAGCACGGTTTGAGAGCCACTCCGAGAAACACAGACACTTGAATACTTCTTAGTGAAGTTCTTTCTGGATTAATCAATTGCCCTGAGAAGACAGCCACTGAAGTTACACAAAATAATCAGTTCAGCAAGTAACTGATTGGGGAAATTGATCTAATTTAATTAAACATAGTAAATTGTTTAAAACTATTTGGAAGGAACAACTACCAAAGAAATTCACCCTGACAGCCTTTAAGGGAACTCTTTCATTGTCAGGAATTCAGCAGAGAGGGGCTGGGGATGCATAGTACGTGTGGCATGAAGTCGTGTCAGTCTTGAGTTTGAATCATTGTTTCTGTCATTTGCTAGCTGTGCAACTTTAGGGAAGTTCCTTAACCTCTCTGTGCCTCAGTGTTTTCATTTGTAATGATGAAATGAGTAATTTATACTGACACTGAAGGTTAGCCATGAGAATAAGAAATATTTGCATTGCATCAGACAAAAGCCAGCTGAGGAACATTCTACAACATACCTGACCAGTACTCCTCAAAACTGTCAAGGTCATCAAAAATAATGAAAGTCTGAGTAACTGTCACAGCCAAGAGGAGACATGACCATCAACTGTACTGTGGCATCCTGGAAGAGATCCTGGAACAGAAAAAAGGACATTAGGGTAAAAACTAATGAAATCCAAGTAAAGAATGGATGTTAGCTAATACTAATGTATCAAAATCGGTTTATAGCTTGTGACAAATGTACCATCCTCGGGTAAGATGTTCATAATAGGACAAACTGAGTGTGGGGCATATGGGAACTCTGTATGTCTCTGCAACTTTCCTGTAAAAATAAACTATTCTAAAATTTAAAATTTATTACCAAAAAAAGGCCTAGCAGAGTAGTGCCCAGGCCAGAAGGACATGTTAATAAGAGCTGTTACTATTACTGTGATCTGTATTTGTAAATCATATGAGGAATAATCCCAACAAGAAGACCACCATCTTGATTCAACATTTTTGGGAGAAACTAGGAGCTGTTCTTGGATATTGGAGTTGAGGGAAGAGAGGAGAAGAGAGGAACAAAGGGGAGATGAAGAGGCCATGGACACTGTGGATTTTGTCTCCAGCAGACCCACACCTGTAACTTCTGACATGGGACCCAGTTGGTTTTCTTCAGAGTCTGTTATTATTTTCTTCATTCAATTGTACTCTGTTCTGAGCCTAACCTCCTCTCCCCTTTTGCCAGTGGGCACGAGTGCGCTCGCTCACGCACACAAACACACACACACACACACACACACACACACACACACACACACGCCCCACCAGAACGTCAACTTGAAGGCAGAGGCCTTATCGGTTTCGTCACTTCTGTATCTACCCAGCACAGCACCCGACATGGGGTAGAGAGTATCTGTATTTGCTGAATGAAGGACACAATACCACTGACCATCGAAGGGTGGAGGGAAAACGCTCTTTTTGGACTAGAACTAGAAACATGTTCATCCACGCTTTCTCCTCCTGGCCTCCTTGTAGCTCCGCTACCGCTCAAATAATAAAAGTGCCCAAGCAAATAAACACAAACATCACTTCATTGCCCAAGCAACCTCGTGCAGGGGGAGAGGGAAGGGGGCCCCAACATTTGGGTCCAGATCGGCTGTGCCATGTGGTAGTTTACAATTGCAACGATAGGTGGTAGAGCTTAAACAGAAATACTGTAGTAACCGCTTCTCCTATGTTGTACCTCATGTTTTCTATTTAATCTGAGCCTCACACAGATTTGGTAGGATAAGCAGGGCAAATGTTTTTGAGCTCCATTGGAGAGAAGTAAACATTTTTGAAAAGGAAGGAAGGAAGGGAGGAAAGGAGGAAGAAAGGAAGAGGGAGAGGGAAAGTGAAGAAAGACCTCTAAGGTGGCCACAGCATTCACACAGTTAATCACTGGGCCATTGTATTAGTCCCCCAGGGCCGCCACCATGACAAACTACCATAGCCGGGGTGGCTTAAGCAGCAGACATTCATTTTCCCACAGTTCTGAAGCCTGGGAGTCTGAGCTCCAGGTGCCACCGGGGGTGCTGCCTTGCTGTGTCCTCATCTGGTGGAGACAGGGAGCTGCGGCGTCTCTTTCTCTTACAAGGACACCAGCCCTGGCAGACTGACACCCCACTCTTCGGGCCTCATTGAACTTTAATGACCTCTTAAAGGCCCATCTCCAAATACAGTCACATGTCAGGTTAAGGCTTCAACTCGTGAACTTGGTGGGGGGCACAAGTGAGTCCATACAAAGAAGTTCTCTGACGAGGGACAAGAGGGCTAACAGGGAGAGCAGGGAGGGACATTTAGTTGGGCCTGAGGTCAGCAAACTAGGGCCTGCAGGCCTACTCAGAAGGCCCCCTCTATTTTGTAAATAAACTTTTATTGGTGCACGGCACACCCAACATGGACAAACTGCCCAGGCTTCTGCTCGGGGGCACAGGTGAGCAGCTGCCAGAGTCTGGCTCACGAAGCCCCAAGTAATTACTCTTCAGCCTTTCACAGGAGTGCGCCGACTCCCGGGTTAGGCCAATGTAGGATTGCTTGTTTTATCCGCAAGATGACTCCCTAGGTTGCACTCTTGCCATTTCACCAATGAGGTGGGGAAGGCTCACAACGAGAAGTGACCACCACATTCATAGCCAGCAAGCCTGGAGAAGATAGCGAACATTCAGAAGGTTGCCCTTTCCGGGCCACCCCACCACATGACCTAGGGCTTTTCTCCTGGACCTTGGAATCGTGTGTGGATGTGGCTGCCGGGCCTGTGGCCTGGATAAATGGTCCCACCGGCACCACGGCTTCCCTCTCAGCCTCACACACTGTTGTCACTCAGGCCCAAATATCCGGCTGTCTCCATCCACACCTTACTAGTTTCTGCTTAGAGCTATTGTGGGTACTTGGTTTCTTGACATTTTATTTTCTTTCAGTTTGTTTTGTGCCAGGGCACGTGTTTCATATGAAAGCAGATCACATGCATTAAGGGAACCCTGCAAATAATTATGTAGACCTTAAGGGGTTTCTAAGGATAATTTTGGGGCTGTTAGTCCTAAATGCAATTGCTGGTCCTTTCCATTATTAGACAGTATGTTCCCTTTTCAGCATCTGACATTGAACTCAGGGTGCTTTCCTTATTCTATCTTCTACAGCTCGGGTTTCTGTTTATAGCGGCCTTTGTCAATAGAAAACAGTTCTTAGATGCTCTTTGAATTAGTGGAGACAGTCCCCAAATATGAATCCGGAGCCTTTTCATTAGGCCTATGGAAGAATCTAAGGAAGCAAAACAGCAGCTGGGGTTACTACTGGCTAGAGGATCTCTTACCGGGACTCGGCTTCTTGACCCTGCTGCGCACCCAGACGAACGACCTGCGTGCAGCGTGTCGCCGCTCTCGTGCAGCCACATCAAGTCCTCTGAGCGGCGGCCTCGCTCCCACTTCACATGGTCCCGGGTGGGCTGCCAGGTACAACATTCCAGGCCCCTGCAAATCATATCGCCCCATTCTACCCTGAGACACAGCAGCTGATGGAAGGGAAACTATGTGACCCAATACGAGCCAAGTCCCCAGAATGTTAAAGAAGTTGGGAGAGAGGCCATCCCCACAAAGGGACGCTGTGCTGAGGGAGGGAGGCACAGCCCACCCAGATCCAGCCTTTCTTGAGGTCTCACGCAGCCCCGGACATTCTGGGCCTGTGAACCAATACATTCCTTTGTCTGCTTAACTAATCCAAGTCAGACTTTTCACTCAAAACCCAAAAGGTCCTCACCAACATAACACACTTCCAGATCTTCCGAGTGTCCTCAGAAATATGCATCGGCAACTCCCAGAGGGCAGGGGGCACTGGACATTGGGACCTACGAGTCCCGCTCCTAGCTGCAATCTTAGAACTCCTGGGCTATGCCTCTGCCAGGTCGGAGGGCCTTAGAAATGGACAGCCTACAGGACATGGGACATAACACCATTTCTCGGATAGGTGTGTGCCTTCTGTGACGCACAGAGCACAGGCTGGGCTTGCTTTCCTGAGTTCTACATCTTCCTGTCCTTTGGCCTGTCTTGGAGTAGAAGCAAGACAAAAACCTTACACTGGGACACTGATGGTATCGATCTGGGGAAAAGAAGACCAAGCAGGATTAACAGCTGAGCCCACAACATTGACACTGCTTGACAGAGGGAGCTAGCCACAGTCTGATGCCAGGGCTGGACCCCAAAGCTACCAGCGGGCCCAAGCACGGCCAGCATGAGGAAGGAGAAATACAGCCCCACGCACCCCACCAAGTGGCTGCAGAATTACCCCTTTGGCGAAGACCCATTGTTTTTCCTCCTTTGTTTTCCAAAAGATACCTCTCTGAACCGTCTAAACTCTGCCTTGCTAGATTCCTCAACTGTCACCTAAAGAGTTAGCTATGAGTCAGAGTTTCCTTCGAGAAACTCTGCAACCTCCCCCCTCTCCAGAGGGAAGGACCCGACTGAGGCCTGCCCACACCAGCCAAAACTCTGAGCCAAGTGGCTGGGAGATGCCTTAACGCCATGCGCACCACGCACTGCGGGCGTACGTGCGTTTGCAGGTACTGATAAATGAGCACACTTTGCTGTCTCAGTTCCTCGCAGTTTGACTCGCCTTCCTCTGTTTCAGACTGATGGGAACTGAAGTCAATTCTTAAGACCCACAAGGAAGGAAAGCTCTTTGTGTTAAAGGCGGTACGCCAAGGTGCTAATTCCATCTTTGGTAGGTTTTTCCCAGGACTGTGCTCCTCATCCAGGAATTTCTCTGAGCTCGGTGTTTCGCACGTCCAAATTCCAGCTTTGAATAAATAAACCAGCTAAAGTGCTCGGTTGCCTCGGGGAATAGCAGGGCGGTTTCTGAGCCTCCATCGCCCCCCAGTGGCAATTTTTTTTTGTCAGGGATATTCTAACTCCAAAAGGCTTAGGATTCTTCCCTCCCAAGCTGTTTAAAAAAGATTTTTTTTTTAATTCTCACACTGAAGATTATGAAAAGTCTGTGTGGAGGTGTGTTAGTAATGTCAAACTAATAGCTGCTGGGTCATGGGGTCACACATTCGTGCAACGGACAAGAAATATGCAATTGGACAGACCTCACCAATTGAGGTACCCCTTGAAAAAAATTCCTATCCTATCATAGCTGCAAAGTCCAGTAGGAATGTGATTACCTAAAATTAGTTTTTTTTTAATTTAGAGGATCCAGACCCAGGTTTCCATTTTTTTCTGGTCCAATTAAACCGCTATTAATAACTATGACTTTTTGGGACTTGTGCTATCCCTCTGTAAACTTTTCCACCATAAAATGTTTTGTAACATTGTCCAAGGATGTGAGAAAATATTCAAAGCCAATAAAAGTGAAGGTTTATAAGCCATATATGTATAACGTTGCAAAAGCCAACATTAAACCCACACAAATTATATAGAAATGTCACTGTCAGGTTGGCAAAACTTTCAGCAGATTATACATGAAGTGGCAGAACGAAATGAATAAAAGTTTTAGTGATTTCAAACTTCGAGCAGATGAAACCCAAACATAGGTGATAGAGGTGCCCTAAGTCATCAAACAGAGTTTACTGGCATGGAACAGTCTCAGTAGTCAGTAGGGGCTGATGTACGAGATTGAATTCATCACCCACCCATCCACCCACCTACTATCCCATCCGATCCTCATCCATTCTTCCAGCCACCCATCAGCCCATCCTCCCACCTAGTTGAGAAAGGCATCCTATGGAAAACAAAGGAGAGCAAGCAGGTCTTCAGTGCAGGGATGATGTTGCAGCCACTTAGTAGCGTGCTGTGGGCTTTGTTTCTCTTTCCTGATGACCCGGATCCACCCATCTCTACGTTAGGCAGGTGCAGACACTGTGTGAGGTGCCAAGGAGAAAAGACAGATAAGAGGCAGCAGCTGCTTTCATGGTTCCAGAAGCAAAAGAGAGTTTTCAGACTTTTCAATCTGGTCTCTACGCTGAGGCTCCACTCTCAGAGAAGGTGGAAGTGACCAGCACCAAATCACTAAGTCCAAAAAAGACTCTCAGTGGGTGGCATCCAGATGGCCTAGAGTAGAGAAGAGAACTCATGCCACTACAGCCATTGAATGTTTTCGCTGAAAAACAGAAGGTGGGCTCTTTGAGATCCCAAAAATACAAACTATTTTGTGGAAGAGAACATACGTTACATATGAAACAGCCAAGGAACACTTTTATAGCATAATAAGCCCACAAATCTGCATTAAATACAGTCAGTGCTTTTTATGGCTGGTAAAATGTATGTCACCTCGTTTTCTAGAAAAGGAAGAACTAGAATTGAAGAAAGCAACTCCACACTAAAGAGGTTTACCTTCAGCTCAGAAAAGGGAAGGTTCTTGCCTCCCTACCCACAATGGAGTCCATATTTCAACACAGTTTTCAGATCACAGTGAATTCTTTTGGTTTACCACCTACTATGCCTCGTCCCCATGCCCCTTTTAGCTTAGAGGCCAGGCTCATAGTCCTGTAAATAATACTATCCCAGTGCTAACCTCCTACACGCCAAACATTCCTGCCACTCCTACGTCCTGAGCGGAAGTGCATGTCCCTCAGCTTCCTTTACTCAGATCTTCTTTCCTTTCGGGACAGAACATTCTCCTCCTGCACCCCCACTTTGAAGGATAAACTTCATCAAATCTCTTTTAAATCCCAGTGGTCTGGGGGCCTCATTATTAGTGCCAAAGCACATCTTCTTGTGCGTGTCTAGTGTAAGATCTTGCACATAGTAGGTCCTCAATAATTTGTTAAAAGCAAGGGAAGGGGGGATTGTGGGGAGAGAAGGATGGAAGGAAGAAGGAAGGACGGAAGGAAGGGAGAGAGTGAGGAAAAAGAATAATATAGAAAGAGAGGAAAGGTAGAGAAAATAATTATTTTATAAGGACACGATGTTCCCGCTAATAAACACCACCCAACAATGAAAATCTCCCTTGTCCTCCTTAGCAAATGACCTAAGTAAGCATGCTGCCGAGGTTTCTCTTCAGGGACATAACTTTCACAAAACAAATTCATCTATTGGAGCTAATGATTCAAAGCGATGGTTTTCAGTGTTTTCTCATACTTTGGGAGCCAGACTGAGCTGTTCACTGTTAGAATAAAATAATAGCCACATGCAAACATACACACATTAATTTTCAGGAACTCTTTAAATGAACAGATAGAACGTTCTTAATTTTAACCCTTTCTCCACCACACATGGAGGTGGAATTCTCACATACGCTGTCAAGTGCTCATAGAGAACGAAGCAGATGAACACACAACAACGATAACAAAAAAGTCAAGCGAAGTTCCCAGAAATGGGATTTCTTGTACATATTTAACCACCAGTATAAGACACAATCGACTGTTTCTACTTCCCCTGATACAGTACATATGCATTGCACGATGTGCGCAAGGACTACCGGCGCACTCCCATGTTAGCAGCCACTCGTCACGAAAGCAGGCTCACCTGGGGTTTACACAGGGGAGCTCTTGCAGGTGGGCCTCCAGCCACATCGGTGCACACGCTCCTCTCTCGCCTCAGGTGGCTCAGTGCTCAGCACGGCAATACTGCAAAAAGCAAGGAATTAACATAGAAGAGCACTTTGAGCAATTATAAAGGAATTTTTAAAAATAAGCCAAGTATATTATTACTATTAAAACTGTTATGTAAATAAAGGTAGGGGCGAATTATATTATAATTGTAAATAGTGGAATACTCCTGCTCATCTCTTCTAGTCGCTAAATATAAAGCTGAATTCATTTGGGGTAACTGAGAACTTTAGATAAGTTCTCTTGCTTCCACGTGAGAGAAGGGAGAGAAGCAGTTTTCTCTCACTATGAGGCAGTTTAAAGTACAGCTTCTTGAACTATCTGCAGTGGAGGACTAGGGGTTTTTTTAAATTTCTAATCACAGACCAATATTTTTGTAAAACAACAACAAAAACAAAATATTACTAATGAAGTAAAAAGCAAACATACAAGACACAAGCCTAAGTTCGGATTCACCAGATATAAAATCACTCTTTTAAACTGTGGCAAAAATTTCCAAATGCTTGCTCTTGACCTCTGTATATATAAATATTTTTTTATGAACAACACATGCGGTACTCTAAAACCTTGCCATCCAAAGTATGGTCCTTGGACCAGCAGCACTGGCATCCCCTGGGCGCTCACTCGTGAGGACACAGACTCTCATCCTCCACCCAGACTCACTGAATCGGAGTCGACAATTTCACGTGATCCTGGGGGGATCTGTGCGCACACTGAAGTAGGAGAAGCATCAGTCCGAACGATAAAATCAAAAGCAACTGTAAAGGCACGCAGACATATGCATATAACTTTAAGACCACAGAATGTTTTATGATCAACTCACCATATTTTACATAATAGGTATTTAATAAATGCACCCTTAAGCAAAGTTTAAGCCATTGTCAGCTAGGCCTGGCCTCCCTATCCCCTGGAGCTCAAGATCTGATGCACTGGAATCTCCAGATCCATGGAAGATCAAGTTTCCCTAAGTTACGTGATACTTCCCAGGGACTCATGTTCCCATGGTCACCTCTGCCTGTGGACTCCTCTTTCTGCCTGTGCTGGCTCAGTTCACGGTAACTTAGATAGCAAACAACCCCTTTATCATCTTCCATGGAAGTCCATTCACCAAAGCATTTGTTGATTTTGTTACAACTCATAATAAAACAGAGACATATGGAGACTTTGTGAACATGATTTAAGAAAACTGTATCTAAGCCAATCTAAAGTTAACACGTTTCATGGATAAATAACACTAGAAACATTGCCACAAGATTATGAAATGCCTACCACCACTTCTATTATTTAATATTTTGTGGGAAGTCCCTAGCCCATGCAATTGGCAGCGCAAAGAATTCGAGGCGTTAGAGTGGGAAACGAGGAAGTAAAGTTATTAATTGAGATGATACGAAAGAATCCCTGGAAAACCCAATATAAACAGAAAAATAAGACCAAAGACAATAAGAAAATTCAAAACATTGTAGAACATAAGGTGAACGTAGCCGACAGCGTTCATAAATATGCCAACACGAAGTTTGAAGACATAAGGAAAGAAAGGATTTCCCTTCCATTGCAACAACAGAGTTTAAATGCCAAGAAATAAGCTCACCAAAAAATATTTAAGATTTGAAGAAACACTTAAAAATGGTATTGAGGGACACAAAAGAAGAACTGAATATTTGGGAGGGTCCTGCATATTCTTGTATAGGATGACTCATTTTTCTAAAGAGTTCTGGTCTTCTTAAATTAATATATAAATTTAACATAGTCACAATGAAATTACTGTGCAGGTTTAAAAAAAAAAAAACTTGACCAGCCAACTACAAATTTCATTCGGCAATATAAATAAGCAAAAAGTATCAAGAAAAATTCTGAAAAAGAAGTGTAATGAGAGGTTAGTGATTTGCCACATGGTCCCAATACTTCAGTGAATGTGGTATTAGTGTGCTCATGGATATGACAACAGCTCAGACTAAAAAATCTAAAAATAGGTCCAAAAATACATGGGGATTTAATGTCTTAATAATGAGGAGACATCTCAAATCTAAGAATGGGTGAAGGGGTGTCTGGAGGGTTAGTTTATTGGATAAATCATCCTGGGACAACTAAGTAACTGTTTGAAAAACAGAGAGGGGGACTGTTGCTGTAATTTATTCCTTACACCAGGATAAATTTCAACTCTATTAATGTTTTAAAATAAAAAGTGGAAACTTTCAAGAACTTGAAAAAATATGAAAGAATTTATTTAGAACTTAAAAGAAAGTACTTCCGACTATGCTATTAATACTCAGAAACCATAAAAGAAAAGACTGCAAATTAAGGTGCACAAAAATTACTCAAAGCAAAACTCACCATAAGAAAAAACCCAGGAAAAATGACTAACAGAAAATAGTCTAACTTATTGTCATAGACTGAACGGTGTCCCACTCAAAATTCACACATTGAAGCCCTAACCCCAAATATCACTTTAGGGCTACTAATCTTTAGGAAGGTAAGTAAAGTTAAAAGAAATCATATGGAATTAGACAAATACCATCTGATTTCACTTACATGTGAAATCTGAAAAACAAAACAAACAAAACCCACAGATACAGAGAACAGATTGGTGGTTATTAGGGGGGAAAGTGGGTTGAGGATAGGCAAAAAGGGTGAAGGAAGCCAACTGTATGATGATGGATGGTAACTATTATTGGGGTGATCACTTTGTAGTGCATGCAAATACCGAACCCAGCAGACGTTGACATTGCAGTCCTGAATCTGAAATCTGTAGGACAGGCTGTCAGGGAAATACTTCCTGAGCGCCTACCATATGCTGGACATGGAGCCAGTATCAGAGTCCATGGAATGGGTGGGACATGGTCCCCACCAACAGCCTCACCAATACCTTAGGGAGCATGACAGACATACATTCAGACAATTGCATTTATTGTGGCTAATTCATAAAGTTACTGTGGGAATATAAGGAAAATGTATTTAGCCATGGCCTTTACTCTGGAGGAGATGACCTCTGAATTGACTTCTTTTTACCACTTTATTTTTAAAGGTACAATTCAGTGGCATTAAACACGTTTACAGTGTTGGGCAATGGTCACCCTGAATTGACTTTTAAAGGCTAAGTAGGGGTTATTCCAGTGTAGCAGACACTGTCACGTGCTATGGAAGAGCCCTTCTCTCCCCACCTCCATTTTTTTACACAAATGGTATCATATTTCACAGAGTGTTTTCACCCTTGTTTTTCTTTACCTAAAATATCTTGGAGGCTTTCCATATAGTTAGTAAAACATTCCTTTTGCTTTTTATTTAACAGTTGTATATTATTCCACCATATGGATTAATATAATTTATGTAACTGGTCTTCCATTAATTATATAAATTTGGATGGTTTCTAATCCTTTCCTATTACAAACGATACTACAATGAGTAATAACAAACTTACATCATTTCTCACATCTTTAAGCATATCTGTAGAAGATGAAAGAAAACGGAATTGTGGGAAAGAATAGAGAACTGTGGGAAACAAGGGGAATTATGGGAGAGAACAGGGAATTGTGGGGGACAAGAGAAATTTGGGGAGAGAACAGGGAATTGTGGGCGACAAGAGAAACTTTGGGAGAGAATGGAATTGTGGGGGACCAAATTTTGGGAGAGAACAAAAATGTGGGGGAACAGAGGAATTGTGGGAGAGACTAGAGAACGGTGGGGAACAAGTGGAATTGTGGAAGAGAAAAGAGAATTGTGGGCAACAAAAGGAATTGTTGGAAAGAACATAACTGTGGGAGAAAACAGAGAATTGTGGGAAAAAAGGAGAATTGTGGGAAACAAGGAAAATTTGGGGGAGAAAACAGAGAATTGTGGGAAACAGGAATTGTGGGAAAGAACAGAGAATGGTGGGAAACAAAGGGAATTGTGGGAGAGAACACAGACCTGTGGGTGAGCAGAGGAATTGTGGGAGAGAACAGAGAATTATGGGAAAAAAGGGAATGGTGAAAGAACAGAATTGTGGGGGTCCAGAGGAATTGGGGGAAACAAGTGGAATTATGGGGAAACACACAGAGAATTGTGGGAGAAAACAGGGACTTATGGGAGAAAGGGGGAATTGTGTGAGGCAAAGGGAATTGTGGGAAAGAATAGACAATTGTGGAAAGAACAGAAAATTGTAGGAGAGAACAGAGATTTGTGGAAAATAAGGGTAATTGTGGGAGAGACCAGAATTGTTGGGGACCAGAGGAATTGTAGGAGAGAATACAGAATGGGAGGAAACAAGGGGAATTGTGGGAGAAAACGGAATTGTGGGAAACAATGTGAATTGTGGGAATGCATGGAGGATCGTGGGAGACAAAGGGAAGTGTGGGAGCGAACAGGGAACTGTGGGAAACAATAGGAATTGTGGGAAAGCATGGAGACTTGTGGGAGTCAAAGGGAAGTGTGGGAGAGACCAGAGAATTGTGGGAAATAAGGGGAATTGTGGGAGAGAACAGGGAATTGTGGGTAACAAGGGAGGATGCTGGGAGAGGACAAGGGATTGTGGGAAATAACAGGAATTATGGGAAAACATGGAGACTTATGGGAGTCAAAGGGAATTGTGGGAGAGAACAAAGAATTGTGGGGAAACAACTGGAATTGTGGGAGAAAATAGAGAATTGTGGGACACAAGGGGACTTGTGGGAGAGAACAGGGAATTCCGGGAAACAAGAACTATGAGAAAGCATGGAGGATTGTGGGAGACAAAGGGAATTGTGAAAAAAAAAACAGAACTGTGGGGGACTAGAGGGCTTATCAGAGAGAACAATGGTATGGTAGCAGAGGAATTGTGGGAGAAAACAGAATTGGTGGACAACAGGGAATGTGGGAAGGAACAGAGAATGATGGGAATCAAGGGCACTTGTGGGAGACAACAGGGAATTGTGGGGGACAAGAGGAATTGTGGGAGAAAAAATTATGGGAAAGAACAAGGAACTGTGGGAAACAATAGGAACTGTGGGAAAACATGGAGACTTGTGGGAGACAAATGGAACTATAGGAGAGAATAAGGAAGTATGGGAAATAATTGGAATTGTGGAAAAGCATGAAGACTTGTGAGAGTCAAAGGGAACTGTGGGAGAGAACAGGGAATTGTCGGTAACAAGGGAGAATGGTGGGAGAAGACAAAGAACTATGGGAGACAAAGGGAATTGTGGGAGAGAATAGAGAAGTGGGGGGGGAGCAGAGGTATTATGGGAGAGAACAGAATTGTGGGGGAGCAAGGAATTGTGGGAGAAAACAGAATTATGGGGGAACCAGAGGAATTGTGGGAGAGAATAGAGAATAGTGGGGAACAAGGGGAATTGTGGGAGAGAACAGGGAATTGTGGGAAACAACAGGAATTGTGGGAAAGCATAGAGAATTGTAGGTGACAAAGGGAATTGTGGGAGGGAAGAGAGTTGTGGGAAAGAAGAGAGAATTGTGGGAGAGAACAGGGAACTGCCTGCAATGAGGGATACTGTGAAAGAAAAGAGAA
The DNA here is from genome assembly GCF_002007445.2 of Ailuropoda melanoleuca. Lineage (NCBI taxonomy): Eukaryota > Metazoa > Chordata > Mammalia > Carnivora > Ursidae > Ailuropoda > Ailuropoda melanoleuca. The sequence goes on from NC_048238.1 coordinate 8,321,257, forward strand.
TTGTGGGGGACCAAAGAGAATGAGAGGGAGAATAGAGAGTGGTAGGGGAGCAGAGAAATTGTGGGAGAGAACAAACTTGTGGGGAAGAACACGGAATTGTGGGAAACGACGGGAATTGTGGGAAAACACAGACTATTGTGAAAGACAATGGGAATTGTTGGAGAGAACAGGGAATTGTGGGGGACAAGGGGAATTATGGGAGAAAGAATTATGGGAGAGAACAGGGAACTGTGGGAAACAATAGGAATTGGGGGAAAGCAAGGAGACTTATGGTAGACAAAAGGAATTGTGGGAGAGAGCAGAGCATTGTGGGAGAGAGCAGAGGAATTGTGGGAGAGAACAGAATTACAGGGGCCAGTGGAATTGTGGGAAATAACAGGAATTGTGGGAAAGCATGGAGAATTGTGGGAGACAAAGGGAACTGTGGGAGATAACAGGGAATTGTGGGAAACAAGGGGACTTGTGGGAGAGAACAAGGAATTGTGGGAGAGTAGAGGAATTGTGGGAGACCAGTGGAATTCTGGGAAACAACAGGAATTGTGGGAAAGCATGGAGAATTGTGGGAGACAAAGGGAACTGTGGGAGATAATAGGGAATTGTGGGAAACAAGGGAGCTTGTAGGACAGAACAAGGAATTGTGGGAGAGCAGAGGAATTGCAGGAGAAAACAGAATTGTGGGGGACCACAGGGGTTGTGGGAGAACACAGAAAATTGTGGGAAACAAGGGAAATTTTGTAGAGAATAAGGAATTGTGGGAGAGCTTAAGAATTGTGGGCGAGAACAAAGAGTTGTGAGAAACAATAAATTGTGGGAAGGAACAGAACTGTGGAGATACTAGGAAATTGTGGAAAAGGGGAAGAATTGTGGGAGACAAGGGGAGTTGTGGGAGAGAACAGAGAATTGTAAGAAGAAAAAAAGACAATTGTGAGATAAAACAAGAATTGTGGGAGAAAAGAGTATTATGAGAGAAGAGAGAATTGTGAGAAATAATGGTGTATTGGGTAAGAGAATAAAGAATTGTTAGACTTAAAGGGAATTGTGAGAGAAACAGTTGTGGGAGATAAGGGGAAAAACTGTGGGAAAGAAGAGACAATTGTGGCAGTGAACAGAGAATTGTGCTTGAGATGGGATCGTGGGAGATGTGGAATTGTGGAAGAGGACAGAAAATGATGGGCAAAAATAAAGAATTGTTGGAGAGAACAGAGAATTGTACTTGAGAGAGGGAATTGTGGGAAACAACAAGGAATGTGGGGCAAAAGGGAATTGCTGAAGTGACAAGGTATTGCGGGAGTCACAGAGAAGTGAGAAAGGGAAGGGAGAATTGTGGCAGCAAGTAGAAAATTGTGGGGAAAACAGAATTGTCAGAGAAAAGAGGAACTCTGAGGAACAAAGAGAATTGTTAGAAAGAATAGGGAATTATAGAAGACAAGGGGAATTCTGGGAAAGAATGGGGAATTCTGGAAAACAACAGGGAATTGTGGGTGTGATAGAAAATTCTGGGAGACACATGGAATTATGAGAGGGAGCAGAGAATTGTGGGAAAGAATATCATTGTGGAGGAAAAACAGAAACGTGGAAGACAAGGGGAATTTGGGGAAATAACAGAATAGTTGGAGCAATATGGAATTGTAGGAGAGAGCAGGAAATTGTGGGAAAAATAGAGAATTGTGCTTGAGACAGGAAATTGTGGGAAATCAGTTGTATTTGCATACACTAATAATGAACTATCAGTAAGAAAATAATCCCGTTTATAACTGCATCAAAAAGAATAAAATACCTAGGAATAAATTCAACCAAGAAGGTGAAAGACCTGTATATTGAAAGCTGTAAGATGCTAACGAAAGACATAGAAGAGGACACAAATAAATGGAAAGACATTCCATACTCGTGGATTGGAAGAATCTGTATTGTTGAAAGGTCCATACTACCCAAAGCATTCTACAGACTCAATGCAACCCCTACCAAAATTCTAAGGGCATTTTTCACAGAAATAGAACAATCCTAAAATTTGTATGGATCCACAAAAGAACTTGAAAAGCCAAAGCAATCTTGAGAAAGAATAAAGCTGGAGGCATTTCACTTTGATTTCAAACTATGTTGCAAAGCTATAGTAATAAAAACAGTATGGTACTGGCATCAAGACAGACATATAGAAAAATGGAAAAGAATCAAGAACTCAGAAATAAACCTATGCATATATGCCCAATTGACTTACAACAAAAGATCTAAGAATATACAATGGGGAAAAGACAATCTCTTAAATAAATGGTGTCAGTAAAACTGGACAGCCACATGCAAAAGAATGAAACTGGACCACTATTTTATACCATACACAAAAATTAATCAAAACGATGAAAGACATGAATATGAGACCTGAAACCATAAAACTCCTAGGAGAAAACACAGGCAGTCAGCTCCTTGATATCAGTCTCGGAGATAAATTTTTGGATTTCACACCATGAGCCAAGGCAACCAGAGCAAAAATAAGCAAGTAAACAAGGAAAAATGAAAAAAGGAGAATCATGCACAAGACATGGCATTGTGGGAGCTCTCAGAAGTACAAAAGCAGCACTTTGTACACGTAAGCAACTGGAGATTTGGAAAGGAGACTTACTTTACAAGAACCAGTCACAAATTCAGTTTGTCATTACAAAAGAGCTTCAATTTTTCATCTCTGCTAAACCCTCGGGTCTGACAACAGAAGTTCATATAACATTACCAGGGACTGGCTAACCCACACACACTGCCTTGTACAGGCAGATGTACACATACATACACACACTCACACACACTCTTGTACACATACACACAAACACACACGTACATATAAATATATATGCACACATATCTTAGATATTTCAAACATGATAACAGAAATAAACTAATAAAATGGTTAGGAAATTTTTTGAATCTTATAAAAAATAAAACAAGATGAAAAACTGATAGAATAATGTAAGAAAATACGAGTGCCAGTCTAGGAATCCAACATATGAGGAATAGAGGTTCCTTAAAAGAGAACATGAAGAAAGAGGGAGTGGAGCAAGTCATCAAGAAAATTAATAATACAAGAAAATATCCCCAATGTGAAGGTTATGGGTTTCCAGAATGAATGGTCCCATCAGATGCCAAGCCAACGAAAGCAAAGGGTCTATATCAGGGTACATCTTTTCAGGCCACTAGAATAAAGAGAAGTTGAAAATATTGTTGAAGGAAAAAAAAATGACATTTGACTTTTCAACATCAACAATGGAAACTAAAAGACAATGAAGCAACTGCTTAACAATTCTGAGAAAAATGTTTCTAAACCTAGAATTAAATATCCAAACTATCAATCACATGGGAGGGTAAACCAAAGACAGTTTCTGATTCTCAAGACCTCAAAAACTGATGTGCTCCCAAAACAATGCAAAGAATACAGGGTATCCAAGAACCAGAGAGCCACCCAGGATAGGCAAAGGTTGAAAGGAAGTCCCTGAAGACGACGACGAGCAGAAGTTACTTCCAAACAGTTTAGAACCGGGCAGTGGCAGAGGTGAGGCGCAGAGGTGAGGCGCTTATCTGTGAGCGAGGTCTCAAGGGGAAAAAGGGAAACATACACATTAGCTGACATATTTAAATGCATTGGGAGGAGATTTACAACGCAGACGGGAAGCTTAGGGTTAACCTAAAAATATAGACAGACAAAGGCGAAAAAGGCAAGTATTAAAGTCTATTGAAAAAGTTGTACGAGAAAAAAATTCATCTTTGGTCATAACAAATATTTTCACAGGGGCGCCTGGGTGGCACAGCGGTTAAGCGTCTGCCTTCGGCTCAGGGCGTGATCCCGGCATTATGAGATCGAGCCCCACATCAGGCTCCTCTGCTATGAGCCTGCTTGTTCCTCTCCCACTCCCCCTGCTTGTGTTCCCTCTCTCGCTGGCTGTCTCTATCTCTGTCGAATAAATAATAAAATCTTTAAAAAAAAAAACAAATATTTTCACAGTCACAATAATGTAAATACTAAACTGTAATGTCTCCAAAACCGTAGAACTATTGGCACATGGGGAGGGACACGTGTGTTTGTGTTAGCATGTTGTTTGGAACATGGAAGGAAAAGTAGAAGAAACAGTTAAGGTCTTTGCCTGAGGAGAGTAGGAATTGGGGTTGAAAGTGTCCCCCCAGTCTCCCTACCCACCTACAGCTCTCCTTTAACACCCTATTTGGTAGCTCCTTCTTTATAAAGCATCCTTGTTACTTCTTTCCTTCCTATCCACTTTCTGCACATGACCCTCAAAACAGTCACTTCTTCCCTTTTGCCTCCAATAGTCTGCACATACATACACTGAGATGTAAACATGGTTATTTGTTTGCATGCATGCCTCTCCCATTACCAGAGGTTTGGGGCTTTTTTGTGCCATATGCCCCTGTGGATTGTCGGGAAGTCTATGAGCATCTTCTCAGAATAATATTTTTACGTGCATAAAACAAAATACAAGAAATCACTAAAGAAATCAATTATATTGAAATATAGTTAGCCACATATTTTAGAAAAGCAGGTTTTGATCATTAAAGGTCAGGTTCCCCAGGAAATATACACTGATACAATACAGATTTTAAAATGCTGTCTTGATCCAGTTTGGAGGCCCCGGCTAGTGGCTGGTCAGTTCCCTGTTTTGAGCAGCTAGGTCCACACTCGCCAACCACCTCCCTTTTGGGCTCTCGTACTCAGAGCCACTATATGCTGTACACCTGCTCCGGAGCCTGCCTCACCTGTTTCTTCCCCCTCTCCCCCTGGCTCAGAAGGACTCCAGTGTTTCCACATGTGGCAACCCACCGTGTGATGTATACCCCTCTCTTGGGATCTGTGAGTATAATAAACTGTTTATTCAATGGCAATTCTTTCCTGATCCGTCAACCTCACCAAATCTAAATTATAATAATTAGACTTATTAAAATGGCTGAGACTTCAAGAAATGTGCATCAGAGTGCTCTCGTGAACAGCAATGAGAGACTGACAGGAGACGTTAGACCGTGATGCAGTCACAGCGGAAGCCTCAGCCACTGACACTGGGATGGCCCTTCTGAGGCGAGGGCCTGGGGCTTATATACCCTTGCAGAGGCCACTTGGAGGCAGCAGCCTGTCCCCAGGGAGGGGATGTGATTTTTGCCTGATGCAGTTCTCTTTGGCAGAGGGCAATTCCTGAAGAGAGACTCAGCCCAGAGGTGTCAGCTGCTAACAGCCCCCAGCACGCTGGAGATGGCCTGCCCGGCCCTGGAGGGCCATCTGGGCAGGCTTCACAGTTCCATCACAGTGATACAGAAAGGCATATGCTTCTTAGTAACACTTTTAAGTAACAAGATAAAATTATCTTAATTTCAAAGTAGTGATGAATAGTACTCTAAGACAGAAATAACCATCATTTATGACAATTTCTCTGTGATTTCTATTAGGGCCACATATTGCTAACACTACTAGGATTTGTTGCCTGCATTCCTGGTGGAAAAAAATACGAAATTTCTGTTAGAGGTAAGTGAAAATACAGACCTTCAAGTTCACACACCCAGTTAAGGAGGCCTTGGGAGCCGGAACCTTGATTTGTTCGTTTTGGGATTTCCAGAGTCAGCCACAGTTCTGGACACCTACTGATGTTATCTGAGTCATTGTTATAATTGAAACTGATGGGATACAATTTAAAAGACAGAAACTTTAAAACTAATACCTCTTAAGCAACCCTTCTGCAGCTTCAGAGAGCTACAGCAGAGAGCCTCGTTCTATGGAAGCCTCTGGCTCAGCCTAAACTCTGCCTGCCCGCGCTGGCTTGGAGGGGCGGGGCCGGGGACCGGCGCTCGCCCTTATAGGTCGAGGCGGGAGGGGGCGGGTCCTCTTCTGCGTACTCGACGGAAGCCCTTCCCTTTCAGCCCGCGCCCCGCCTCCTGCGCGCCCGGAAGTCCCGCCTTCGGAAAAGGAAGGAGCGGTACGCTGGGGCGCCGGCGGTGACCGCGAGGATAGCGGTGACCGTTCTGGGAGAAGGCGGCCGCGGCTTGGCGGTTAGAGGAGGGGCCGGCTCCTCGGAGCGGCTTGGGACTGGAGTCAGGTGCGGAGTGGCAGGCTGGCTGAGGCCGGTGGGTTTTGGGGTCCTGGGACTGGAGCAGGTGGGACGCGGAGGGACCGTATGAAGACGACTTCGGCCGCGTTCCCCCGTTGGAGGTCCTTTTCTTCCTTCCTCGAATCCGTTTTCTGCGCTGTACCCTGCCCTGAATCCCAATCCTTTTCTCTGCCCGGTTCTGGGGGTTTCCTCTGGACTCCCCTCTGGGTCACCACGTTTAGGGCTTCCTGTTCCCCAGACCTACACTCCCTCTCTGTGACCTAGTTTCTCAGGGACCCCCTTCCCCTCACCCCCAAAATCCGCACATCTTAGAAACGTGCCCCTAAAGAGTGGTGTGGTGTAGATTTCACACTAGTATTTCCCAAAGGGGTTAATACATTAAAGCTATCCCTCGAAGTGGATACCCTACCCTGTAGATTTACATCGGAATGACAAGGAGGAGGAACAAGGGTTGGGCAGATAAAGAAGACGAAGGGAATGGTCGGAGCCCAGGCATCGGCATTAATCTATCTCTTTGCTTTGGCACGTTTGAGTTTAGAATTGTTTGGACTCAGCCCGGCATCTCCAACCATGGGTTTGTCAGCATCTACCCCTGCTGTTGCAGTCCAGAGCTCAAACGCTTCAGATCATCAGACGGCATCCCCGCCTTCAGGATGTCCCATGCATGAAGGGAAAATGAAAGGTAATCGATCCTTTGTCTAGAAAATAAAAACAAGAGAATTCTCAAAAGGATTTTAAGGAAGAGGCAGCATAGCACACTAGTGAGGCAAAGTGAGTTCTGTCCTTATGGTGCTACTTACAAGGTATGTGACTGTGGACAAGTTACTTCTCTAAGTTGCAATCTGTCATTCGAAACATGAGGATATAATAATATTTCACAGGGCTGTTGTGACAATTAAATTAAGATAATGCATGAGAGTGGAGTGATAGCTCCATACATTAGCCCTTACCCCTCAAAGTTTGCAGTCAGTGGTTCTCAACCTGGGTGGCCACCCCCGTTCCCCTGGCGGACATTTGGCAATGTCTTGAAACATTTTTGTTGGTCAAACTGAGAGGCGGTGGTGCGTCCAGTGAGTAGAAGCCAGGAGTTCTGGTAAACATCCCGCAGTGCACAGTGCGCCTCTGCCACAAAGAATCTCCTGGCCTCAAACGTCAGGAGTGCTGAGGTTGTGGAACCTTGGTCTAGATCTGTCTTTATCTGTCAAGGCAGCTTTACAACCCCTTGCGTTATTCATCTTTGTAAAAGTAAGTCATCACTCATGGCCTTGCTGTTCTTTCCTTAGGTGCAGAGGGGAGAGTGGAGAAGCTATCTTTTGTTCCTCCCTGGTCCACATTTGCTTGAGATTGTTTATATAAAAGTATCGCCTGAAAAACCCTTCCTTGCGTTGTAGTCTTACATTCCCTTGGTCGTTCAGCAGGAATTGTCTCACTGCCCACTCTGTGCCAAGCACTGGTGGGTTTTGTTTTTGCACTGAAAGAAGAGCAGCGTATAGAACACAACAACCCTGTGCCTAATGGAGTATACATCTCATCCCCGTAATCCTGTGTGGTAGGGTTTCTCCCTATTTTATATTCAGGAAACTTAAAAGCCACACAGCTAATAATTGGCAAAGCCAGCAGAAACTCTGTAACCTTGGACAAAGGCAGACCCAGTGCTTTTCCAGGGTTTCTCTGTACAGGAAGAATGAAGACAGAGTTGGACAGAACTGTTGTGTTCCTGCTCTGAGTGTCCCCGGGTAGATGATAGAGCCCTGAATATGGTTTGATTTCATTTACTGTGTATCCAGAAGAGTGGTCAGTCAGATAGGTAAGGAATGTGGATATTTGTAGGCAACTAAAGGGGCTCCTGGTTATAGGAGAAATGTAACAGTATTTTCTCACAGCCAACCGGGATCAGTTTGAGTGGTGGAGCGGAAAGGTGGTAGAGCAAGCCTCCGTTCACCCCTCAAGTGGACAGCAGTACAGGGTCCTAGGGAATGAGGGTCTGCGAGGAGAAACAGAGGAAAGGAAGTGAAAGGAAATCTGTCTTTGGCGTGTATGGCATCCAGCATATTCTCGGCGTTATTGCTGCTGCCTAACACAAGCATCCCTTACTTAGGCAGCTGTCTTCCCGGGCCATGGCTCTGTGGATGCCTGCCCCCTCTCCTCAGTGTAAGACCAGCTTCTCAGTCTCCACACTTGCTTCCAGGATTCTTGGACATCAGCTGCCCTTCCCGCTGCTGCTCTTGTAGGTTCAGACCTTCCCTCTTAAGTGGCATCTGGATCCTGTGTGACTGTGGAACATTTTAATATGTGCCTCTTCTTGCTAAGTGCTTGCTGTCAACTGATGGGGAGTAGAACTTCAGCCAAGGGGTAGTTTTCTGTGCTTGTTTCTGTCCTGGAGCAAAGCACAGGCAGAGGGGCATTCAGACTTTTCTCCAGGAGCCTTCTTGAAGGCTCCTCTGTTCATTTCCATCTCCTGTCTCTGGTACCTGAGAGAAGGCGTCAGTAAGTCTAGCATCCTGTGTCCTGATCAGGGCTGGGCCTTGTCTGGAATCGGAATTGAAAGTCAGGGAAACCCAGTAAAACATGGCTGGGCCTCTGCTTAGGTTCCTCTGCAAAACAGCTCGCTGCTAGGAACCCACGCAGGTACCTTCTAGCCCATCGCTAAAACCACAGAATGAACAACATGTTGTCTTGCAAATGTTGAGGTGTTTTGTTTTGTTTTGTTTTTGTTGTTGTTGTTGTTGTTGGGGGCGTGACACAATAAGGGAATGGATACCCACTTCTCTTTCAAGGAAAAGTAAATTTATAGAACCTTCTTCTGGTGTTTAGGATATTAGAATGTTAGTTTGCTTAGCTCTTGGCAGCTTGGAGCAGTAGAAACCTGGCTTTGCCTTTGATGGTGATCACTGGTCAAAAATCCAGCTCTTTAGGGCCGGGATTCAGAGAGCCAGATGTCCTCCTGCTTTTGTGGTGACACTGTTTTTTTACTTGATTTATTTCAGGCTGTCCAGTGAGCACAGAGCCGTCTAACCCAACTTGTGAGAACAAAATGAACTCTGTGCCTGCCCACCAAGATCGTGCGTATGAGTACGTGCAGTGTCCTGTTACGGGTGCTGTGGCTGAGAATAAGGAGAACCTAGATCCTTCTAATCTGGTAATTCACACTCAGCCCCTCTTCCTGGAACTTTTTATGCAGAGATGTTTTTATGGGCTCCCAAGACAGACTGCTCACTGCTAGGATTAATTCTCCTTTACTTTTAAAATAAAGAAGTCTGATATTCCATCCACACTGAAAATCCTGAGTGCATCACTAACTGTAGTTTCAGAGAGTGCCTGATAAAGGAGACACTGATAGCGAAGTGCCAGAGTACGTTGACTGGAAACAAGCCACACCAAAGGAGTATTGCCTTTAGGGATAGTGGAAGGCGGGAAATCCCATTAGGAGTGCAGCTAGCATTGCTAAAGGTATTTCTGGTCTTGGGAAATCTCATAGGCACGATGCCTGATTAGGGCTCTGTTTTCCAGCACAGCCGGGTACCAGCCTGTGTGAGAGTCACTGGTGTGGTACAGCGTCATGTGGCAGCCACCAGTGGAATGCCACTGAGAAAGCAAGGACAAGACAAGCTTGGCTTCACCACATTTTGTGATAGACAGTGTAGGGATTGGAGGTTTCCTGTTTGAAATCACGTTTTCATGGAGGGGCAGACTCAGATCTGTACTCTGGAAACCCAGAACAGGGTTCTTAGAAGTCCAGAGTTATCAGAAGTATTTCGAAATCTCGGCTAACATTTGAAAGAACTAGAAATACTTAGTCTGAAAGAGAAGGGGTGTGGGATATATGTGTGTGTATATATATTATAACATTATATATATATGAAACATTACCGTTAACTGGGTGGTTTGTAAACAATAGACATTTCTTCCTCAAAGTTCCAGAGGCTGAGAAGTCCTATTGGAAGGTGGTGGCAGATTCAGTATATTTGGAGGGACACAAACATTCAGCCCCAACACTCAGTAATGACCCTGCCAAGCTATAAGGGAACTGCTGTGTTGAGGAAGAAGGTGGACAAGATCAGGGTTTCTCCCGAGAGCACTGTTGACATTTGAGGCTGGTCGGTTCCTTGAGGTTGGGCGCTGTCCTGTGTTGTAGGATATTAGCAGCATCCCTGGTCTTAACCCACCAGATGCCAGGAGCTCCCTCTTTTCTCAGTCACGACAACCTAATATGTCTCCAGACGTTTCTAAAAGTGCCGGCATAAGACTGCTGTTCTAGATAATCTCTAATAGCCCTAGTGGGTCAGAACATGGGCCTTTTGGAATCCCATAGACCTAGACTCTCACCCATGGGACTGTTACCTGTAGCAAGAATATTAGTCAGTAGCAGTCAGCATTTCTTTTGGTGACATCTGTACCCTTGTGCTAAGCACCCTACACACACTCCGGGAGTGTCAGTTTCCCCATCTTTAGAGCTGAAGCCACCGAGAACGAGTGAGGATGCCGTTTGCCCCACCGCACGCAGCCAGGAAGCAGCAGGTCCCAAACGGAGCCCCAGCTGCCTCTGACGTGCGTGCTTCAGCCCACCGTGGTGGGGGCGCAATGAGGTGCTCGGTGCAGCGCCTGCGTACCCGGGTCGCGCACTGCGGTTGTCCTAGCCGGGGCCGTTTCGTGACTTAGTAACACATGCGCATGTGCTGGAAGAAATTCTCGGCCAGGGGTTGCCAACCAGCTGGGATTTTGCCCCTGGGAGGACACTGGTTGTCACAGCTTGGGTGGAGGGGTACTACTGGGTAGAGAGCAGAGAGGTTGCTAAGTCCTACAGTGCTCAGAACAGACCCCCGTCACCGAAAGGTGTCCAGCTCCTGATGGCAGCAGAGCCTGGGGTGAGAACCCTGGTCCGGGGAGGGCGTCTGCACCCCAGTATTGCTGCCCCTTGTGTCTGGGAGGAAGGAGTCTTGCCCTCCTTCCAGACTGCCACTGTGGTGTGTCACTGCTGCTCTGTGACGTATTCAGCCCCGACACTGGAAGCATCAGCAAGATCCTAAAAGTAAAGAATATTTAAAAAGAAAGTGGTGGTGTACCTATATTTTATGATACTTTTCCTCAGAAGAGAGAACAGTCATTTTTGAAAAGCTCGTCATAGAAAGGTTTTAAGAAACAACTACAGCCATGGTATTAGTTTTTACTTCTTAATCCTTGGGGAGAAAGAGACAGAAAACATAACCACGGTGTGTATTTACCATTTGTGAGAAGGAAACGCTTTGAACTCTGACTCTTCGAAACAGCCAAATTTTCTGGGAGGGCTGAAATTTTGCCGTCGTTGGCTTAATAGGGAACATGTTCCTTGTGTGTGATGCATTGCTTTCCGAAAGTCATTATTATTGTTTCTGCTGTATGTCCGATTTCCAGCACTTAAAAACTCCGCTTCCTTTATGTAGATGCCACCACCTAATCAGATGCCAGCCCCCGACCAGCCGTTCGCACTGTCTACTGTGAGAGAGGAGTCCTCCATACCCAGAGCAGATTCGGAGAAAAAGTGGGTTTATCCTTCCGAACAGATGTTCTGGAATGCGATGTTACGGAAAGGGTGAGTGAGCATGTTACTGAGAGTATAAATTTGCTCATCAAATTCATCTAAGAATTAAATGTTAAAGAGGTTTTCATCCCCAAATGTAAGTTTTTATAAGCTAATCAGTATATAATATTCAACTGATCTTTCAGACTTAAAAGAATTTAAGAGAAGGTCAGTGTATTAGTCGGGATTCTCCAGAGAAACAGAACTAATTGGATGTGTGTGTCTTTATACAGAAAAAGAGATTTATGATAAGAAATTGACTCACGTGACTATGGAGGCTGAGAAGTTGCACAATCTGCAGTCAGCAGGCTGGAGACCCAGGAAGAACTGATGTTTTCACTCCAGTCCAAAGGCAGGAAGAAACCAGTGTCCCAGTTCGAAGGCAGTCAGGCAGGAAGAGTTCCCTCTTATTTGCAGGAGGCTCATTCTTGTTTTATTTAGACCTTCAGCTGATCAGATGAGGCCCACCCACGTTAGGGACAGCAGTCTCTTTTACCCGTTTAAATGTTACTCTCATCCAAAACACCCTCACAGACACACCCGGGATAATGTTTGACCAAATATCTGCCCCCCCCATGGCCTGGTCAACTTGACACATAAGACTAACCCATCATTGCCAGTAGTAGTTTTTAAAAATACTGTTATGTAAGATACTTAGAAAAAGTTGGGGAATCATTAGTCAGTGGTACTGACTGAAAAAGTGTCACCTTATGGTTCCTTGATACACGTGTAAGTGGTTTTTTGTAACTCGGTGAAATGCATATGTGGATTGATTTTACGGCATTATTAGTAAGGTTTATCAAGTTTTACCAGACGTTCTTTCCTAGGTGGAAGTGGAAGGATGATGATATTAGTCAGAAAGATATGTATAATATCATCAGAATTCACAATCAGAATAACGAGCAAGCCTGGAAGGAGATTTTGAAGTGGGAAGCCCTTCATGCTGCGTAAGTATGTTTGAGATCTTAAAAAAACATCCTTCCAGCATCTTTCTTATTTCATCTCTGCTTTCTAGAGTTTTAACCTTTTTTTTTTAAAGATTTTATTTTTATTTATTCGACAGAGATAGAGACAGCCAGCGAGAGAGGGAGCACAAGCAGGGGGAGTGGGAGAGGAAGAAGCAGGCCCATAGCAGAGGAGCCTGATGTGGGGCTCGATCCCACAATGCCGGGATCACGCCCTGAGCCGAAGGCAGACGCTTAACCGCTGTGCCACCCAGGCACCCCTAGAGTTTTAACCTTTTATTCAAACAATGTGTTCCTCTAATCCAACATGGTGGGTGGCGGGCCTGTTTCAGTGACTGTTGTGTGACAGACTCCTCCCACGCAGCTGTGTGAAATGGCAGGCATTTTATTATGTTTGTGAATTCGGTGGGTCCCAAGAAAGCACAGAGCAGGGATGGCTTGTCTCTGCTCCCAACGTCTAGGGCCTCAGCCAGGTTCTGATCAGGGATGCCTTGACAACTGTGGGCTGGAATTCTCTGAAGGCTGGAACATTTACTTGTCAGCTGATTGATGCCGGCTGTCAGCCAGGGCACCTACCCACAGCCTCTCATCGTGGCTGCTTTGGTTTCCTCACACCATGGTGGCTGGGTTCCCAGAGCTAGAATTCCAGAAAGCTCCAGGGAAGCTGCATCTGCCTTGATGACCTGGCCTTACCCGTCCCACAAGCCGGCCCAGGTTCAGGGGGAGGGGCCGTAGACCTCACACGTCTCGGTGGGAGGAATGCCACAGCCCATGGAAGGTACAGCACGTGGGATGGGAGGTGGCACAACACTCTCTGCCCCGAGGCTGATGAGAAAAGTGGTTCTGTTCCCTTAGCAGCATTGAATCCCCGTTAGGACTAAACATCAAGAGTTGTCTTAGCATGCAGGCCTTTTTCTCGGAGAGAATAGGTAAGTGCCGTCGCGTGTGTTGGCAGTGACGGACCCGTCAGTCTGTCCGAGCAGTGGTCCTCACGCTTGAGCTGCATCGGCATCGCCTGCGGGTTTACTAAAACGCTGAGTGCTGGGCCCCCATCCCCAGGGTTTCTGAGGGAGGCCCAGACTTGGCATTTCCAGAACAACACAGATGCTACTGGTTTGAGGAGTCCACTTTGAGAAGGTTAGGGGTGGGGAACGTCAGCACAGAAAGCCAGATTGTATCATCACAGGTGGATTACATTTTAAATTCATGCTAGGAGCGCCTGGGTGGCTCACTGGGTTAAGCAGCTTCGTTCAGCTCAGGTCATGATCCCAGAGTCCCAGGATCGAGCCCGACATTGGGCTCCTTGCTCAGCAGGGAGCCTGCTTCTCCCTCTCCCTCTGCTCCTCTCCCTGCTTGTGCTCTCTCTCTCAAATAAATAAAATCTGTGAAAAACAATAAAAGTAAAAATAAATTCATGGTAAAATGTGATTAACTTCTTGGCTAAAGTCCACTGAATGATTTTGTTAAGATGTTCAGTTTTTTTAACATTTGGACTCTGAAGTTCGTTAGTAGCTCTCCCTGCGTGTCACTGGCTGGTCCCCAGGCCTGGGAGGGGTCCGTGTGAGGAGGGAATGGCACAGCAACCAAGATTCCCTTCTCGGTACCCTGAGGCCAGCGGGACTCAGATCTGTCCTCCCTGTAGCTCACTAGCAAGGTGAGCCGCAGGTGTCCAACGTGTGCTGGAGTGAAAGCCACCTGCTAACTACTCAGAGCGGGACGTTGGAGCAGAGAGAAGACAGACGAGAAGATTCCACTTTGTCGCTTTCAGCCCCTCTTCTGGTCATGTTCCAGGGTCCCTCAAAATTAGGTCGGCCTTTTAAAGACACCTGCTACAGCGTCCAGGGGAAGCTTGCCTGGGTTGAGTTTACTTCTTCGCCAGTGACCCTCTTGAGAAGGGATGCTAGTGAGTAGTTAATAAAGTGAGGAGCAAAGTAACTCCGAAGGGCCTCACGTCAGGCTCAGTCACACTGGGGCTTGTTTCCTCCGTCGCACGCCATGAGGCCCAGCAAGGCTGAAGCCTCTCCCTGCAGTGACAGTGGCTAACAAGCTAGGGGGCCTCTTGTATTAAAGAGCTGGTCCGGCACTAATTTCATTTGTTCTTAAGGATTCTTCCAGCATTTTTCTTCATTGGTTTCAAATGAAAGAAGAGTAGAGGATTTTCTTTTATTAGTTTAAAAAAACCCTGCTGTAGGCTGTGAAAGTCAAATGTAATGCCCAGTCTTCACATGTCTTTTTTTTCCCCTGAGAATGTGCCTATGTCCCCCCAGCAAATGGAAAGCCCGCTTCCCTCATCCTGGAAGAACAGTGCAGATCCTCGGAATATGGTGGAGTGGGTGCAGCATACTTGATCCAGAAATAAAGAACAACATTTTTAAGGAATAGGGATATTTCTTTGAATTGTGTTGGAAGTTCTCTCACTCTATAAACGTGAAATTATGTAAAATGCAACATCACATTTTTCAGTGGAGGGAAAGTATTTTAATAGGCCGTTCTTGTTTGGGAATTTCTAGGGAGTGTCCTTGTGGTCCATCGTTGATCCGGTTCGGAGGTAAAGCGAAAGAGTATTCACCAAGGGCAAGAATTCGTTCCTGGATGGGGTGAGTGGCAGTGCAGAAATGTTGTACGTTCCTCACGTCGGGGTCTCAGAACTGCAGGGCCATCTTCCAAGACGTTACCAGTATTCAGCTGGAGAGTTCTTCCTCTCCCTCGACTTTGCCTGTTGGTGGGCAGATTTCTTCGGGTTTCATGCATTGTTCCCTGATTATTGTAGCCCTGAGTTGAGTTGTCTTCTGTGTTCTCGGAACTGTCCTCTTCCTCCTCCCGTGGTTTCTCTGTGTCTGAGCACTTAGCATCCCCCCCTTTCCTTCCAGCGTAGACTGATTCTTAGCTTGCACTTGGATCTCTGCAGTATCTCAGCCAACTTCCCTGGCCTGGGTCCCTTTCCTGTTGACCATGTTGCCTTGCAGACAAATGAGCCGTCCCGTGAACCTGGGCTCGTCATGGTTCTTCAGCACCGTAGACGGGTTCTCTGAGCCTTACCGCATCCCCCCGCCCCGGCTGGATGTTCGACCCCGAGAATAAGCGTTTTCATGCTCACGAACATGTTTTCATTTCAGGTACGAGTTGCCTTTCGACAGGCATGATTGGATCATCAACCGTTGTGGGACGGAAGTCAGATATGTCATCGACTACTACGACGGCGGGGAGGTCAACCAGGACTACCAGTTCACCATCTTGGACGTCCGGCCCGCCTTGGATTCGCTCTCGGCGGTGTGGGACAGGATGAAGGTCGCATGGTGGCGCTGGACTTCCTAAGTGCTGTTTTGTTAGAGATGGGAAAATAGAAACTATTTTTCTTCCAAGCAATACATTAAACCATTTTCCCCAGACTGCATTGCTCTCATGATGTAATGGGAATGGCAGGTGGGTGAGGACACCTTTGACGCCCCATAGAGAGGGGGCCTGGCCCCGTGTTCTTTGGTGTTTACCTTGCGCAGTTTATAGCAGGTCGTTGCAGGTTTCCTTCCCGCTTGGCTTAAGTGGGAAGCAGTCCCTTGGTTTTTCCTTCAGCTGCAGTATTGCCTATTTAATCTAGAAAAGTGAACAATGTCTGAAAAAGAATGTTTCTTGTCATGTGAAGAGAGCTGCTTTTTTCCTTACTGTTTCTCAGGAACACTTGAGACGTAGCCCCGGCAGCCCGTGTTCTGCCGAGGAGTTTTTAGCCAGCCGGGTGTTTGAACGAATACTCTCCGTTGCAAATAAGTGGTTCTGCTTTCACAGAAGAACCAGCGTGTCGCTGGTTGTTCTGCTTTCGCAGAAGAACCAGCGTGTCGCTGGCCCTGCGAGAGTAGCGTGCCCTTAAGAAAACGCAGAGCTGTCCGCTGGCAGTGCTCTCAGCAAAACGAAGGCGCATCTTGGCTCCAGATTCTCAGTTGTGAGAATTTTTCAGGCTGGACCTTGTTCTAGAATAGTTTCAACTCCCCCATGGTTTGATGATGCACGTGCATTGGAATCCATGTTTTCACTTTTTAAAGATTTGAATTCCCGCTATTCTGCCACATGCCTCTGCTCCCAGCAAGCACGCCTCGGAGTCCCGTTTCTCCTCCTGCCGGCAGCCCTCCTTCCAGCCGGCCTCGCCAGGACCTGGAAGGCTTGGCGCAAATCACAGCACCACGATGGTCCCTCTCGAAAACACACTTCTGCTTTGTTGAGTGTTAGGATGCACGAAAAGAGTATTTTTCCCAGATACAGAATGTTTGTATCAACTCACTGTCTCGGCGCAGATTTTTTTCTTTTCTTAAGGGAGCTCTCAGTTTGCCGTTGAAATTCTTTCTACCGGTGATTCGTTAGCCGCATGAGATGACTGTTGGGGGTTTTCCTTAAGTGTTGATGATAATCTTTTGATTTCCCTGGAGTCTAGTGTTAAGTTAGTAGAAGGAACTGGCAGTCTGGAGTGATTGATTTGATATCGATTTCCTTGTTGTGTCGGTTTTGTGTGGTGGTTCCAAAATCCAACAACGTGAAACTCTTCTACGTGTCAAAATGTTTGCACATTTTAAAATAAAATAAAGTTGATAGTTCACGGGTTTGGATTTGAAGAGTCACTTCGCATGTCGCAGTCATTTCTGCAGAGAGAATCTTTACAGAAGTGATGCAGCAGTCTCGCTGTTAGTGGCCGTTTTCTTCTCGATCGTGTTTTAAACTACCGAGAAAAAGAATTACTGTTGGCATATGTTTTTTGGTCCTCGGTGCTACCGAGGAAGTGTCAGGTAAGGCGTCGTTATGGGACACAAAGTGGTGTAAGTGGAAACTGAAAACTGAGCCATAGGCAGGGGTCCCCCCTCCTAAAGAGCTGTACCAGTTCTTGAGGAACCCCCTGCAGTAAACTGTCAAGCAAAGCTGAGGACAAGGTCGACGTCATTCCACCTTCCACCACTCCTGGAAAAGACAGCCTGCTGGGTGTTCCAGAGCTCTTTGGGGGCTCGATCAGACTTGCTCGTGTCCAGGGGTCAGTACTTCACTGCTCTGACAGGAGGCTTCATTTAGAACTTGATATTCGTTTGGGATGTTCTCCGGGGTTTTAGGCTACGTCTTCTCTCTGCGGTGTTAGCCCCATTCGGAATCAGAACAACCCGTCGTGACGCCAAGTGTTCGTGCACAAGGTGGGGTTAGAGCTGGGCTCGTGTATTAAACTGGAGCATCCCTGGCCGGCCCCTGTGTAGAGGGAGCCGGGCCCCCCATCGTCCCAGGAATATGAAATGCAAAAGGGGCAGCCCTGACCCGCGAGGTGCTCGGTCTTTTGAGGGGCAGTCTCTAAATGAAATGGTAAGTTCGAGAATTCCAATTTAAAGACAGCCTGTGGTAACCTAGGGGGTGCAAGTTGTCCTAAGTCTTTTTGCACGTATATTGAATATATAGTTACTGATCCCTTTACTGAGTCACAAGTGCAGTTCGTCCTCTACCAGAGCTCCTCCCTGCTAGCTAGACTGAAGAGATGCGCACGTCATGCCTCCCCTCTGCAGTGACTGTGGGGCTTGTACCATGGACCGCTTGTGTCTGCACAGGCTTAAGGCCATGTGTGGTGACAATGCACGTCCTTCAACAGATACATGCGCCCCCGTGGGCACGGCAGCATTAATTGCAGTAGACAAGACCTGGCGACAACCTGTGTCCACCAACAGATGAATGAATAAAGAAAATACAGTATAGATATGCAGTGGACTACCACTCAGCCATAAAAAGAGGAAATCTTGCCATTCGTGACAACATGGGTGGACCCTGAGGGCTTTACGCTAAGTGGAATAAGACAAAGAAAGACAAATAGCATATGATCTCACTTATATGTGGAATCTAAAAAACAAAATGAAACAAAAAAACCGAGCTCATGGGTACAAAGAATAGATTAGCGGTTGCCAAACATGGCCGGGGGGGGGAGGATGGAATTTGTGAAGGGGGTCGAGAGGTACATATCTCAGTTATAAAATAAGTCATAAAGCTGTAATGTAATGCATATTTGAAAGTTGCTAAGACAGTGGATCTTAAAAGTTCTCACCAAAAGAAAAAAGAATTCTGTAACTGTGGTGAGCATTTCCCAATATATGCAAATATCAAATCATTACTTACACACCTGAGACTACTGCTGTATGTCAATACATCTCAATTTAAAAAACGCAAGTCCTGGAAGCAGACGACTGGCTTAGAATCCAGCTCAGGCCTTCACTCGCTGTGAGATCTTAGTATATCTGGGTCCTGGCTTTGTCACCCTTAAAAAGAGTAATAAAACTGTTTTAGTCTGTTCAGGCTGCTATTAGAAAATGCCACCGGCTGGGTGACTTACAAACCACAGAACCGCACGTGTCACAGTTTTGGGGACGGGAGGTCCGAGACGAGGGCTCCGCGGCTTCAGGGCCTGGTGCGGAGGGCTGGCTTCCCGGGTTGCTGGCGGCCGTCTTCTCCCGGGTCCTGCTCGCAGAAGGGTCGAGAGCACGAGAGCGGCAGTCTCCTTTCTACAGACCTAAGCACCTAAGACCTAAGTCCTGACCTAAGCACTTCCCAAAGGCCCCACCGCCTAATACGAACAGCAGACGGATCTGGCGTGGGGGGCACAGACGCTCAGACCCTTGCGCCCACCTGCGAGAGTTGTTTCCGGGTGCTGCGAGATGACACCTGAAAGCACTTAAGCAGAGCCCGCAGGGGGACATGCTCCGTGAATGTCAGCCATGTGCCCATCATCACCAACGAGGAAAGAATGGTTCGAGGGAGAGGCTGGGCAGAAAAGCAGCACTAGGACACGTAGTCGTCTGCCCCCTGCCACTCCCACCCCTGGGGCCAAGGAGCATCTGCCGGGTGGACTAGCAGGGGCTCCTCCTGATGGGGGTTAATTGGAAGGATTAGCAGGTGCTAGTAAAATCCCTCCAGGGACAAGGCAGGGAGCAGTCTTTGACCGGCTGAAAACTGGAAACCAAGGGAGGGTGACATTTGGTTTCCTTCATATGCAAGTCCCACAAGAGAAAAATAAAGGTTACAATGAGGCTCCCGTGCTTCCTAACCTAAACCGTAGTTCACTGTGTCCTCGGGATCACAGAGGTCTCCAGATTTAAGACAGATATGACGAGGTTATGGTTCCTGCGTGTAAAAGGGTACCAAAAATTA
The DNA here is from genome assembly GCF_002007445.2 of Ailuropoda melanoleuca. Taxonomy (NCBI): domain Eukaryota; kingdom Metazoa; phylum Chordata; class Mammalia; order Carnivora; family Ursidae; genus Ailuropoda; species Ailuropoda melanoleuca. The sequence goes on from NC_048238.1 coordinate 8,341,017, forward strand.
TTTCCAAAGCCATGCATTCCTCGTAGCTTGAGGTAAAATTTCGAAAATGACACAATTTCTTCAACATGCAGCCTATTAAAGCGATGCACGTTACTCCTTCCCGCTCGAACGGGAGGAATAGACTTACCCCCGCGGCGGAGGCCATGCCGTCCGTAGAAGCGGCGAAGCGTCTGCCTCACGCTTGTGCGCGCCCTCGTTCTGAAGAGAAGCTGACAGCACTTTCTGCGAGGTATTCGCCCTGCTGTCACACTCACATAGCAAGCGGTCCGAGGTTTTTGTGGGATCGCAGCAGCTGCTGGAGCAGATGTTAATGTTTCTAAGACAAGTTTCTTCTCGGGAAGCCTAGGTCTCCTTGGGGGGCGAGGCATGGACACGTGGGCGCTGCTTGGATTGATAATTAGCTTTTACTTAATGCTTTCACACGCGTCATGCCCCGTGTGCAGGGGCCACGGAAACGACAACCCTGAGTGCTATAACGTAGGAACTGTGTGAAGAGAGAAGACTTCACAACAGGAGTGAGTAGACTCCCAAAGGACAATAAAGGTTACCGTTTTGGAGCTCTGCTCCGAATCATCATTTAAACACTTTGCTTTTCTGTCTACATTTCGGATAAGTTCATGTGGCTGGTTCCCGTGGCTCTCCAGTGGTTTGATTGATATGGAATATTATCAGGATGCTTTTGGCTACAAGTAGCAGAGTCCTTGCCGGGACTCCTCACCACAAGTGCAAAGCTGGGTGTGCACCTGGTCGATTCGATCTCTCTCATGCTGTTCCCTTCATGCTTAATTCCAGCTTCATCCTGATAGGGTGGATTCCTTTCATCATCCTCACACAGCTCCTAGCTCCCACCTGATCTTTATAATACTTGTCTATGGCCGGTAGGTCTGATGTGGGGCAGGAGCGGGTGTCTCCCCCAAGCATGGAAAATAAGGTGCCTCTTCCCGCTCACTGGGCCAGTTCGGCATGAGGTCTGTGTCCCGCCACCTCCTGCCCTTGTCCATTCCCGAGCATGTACCCTTGCACATTCTCGTGCTTAGCCTCAGATGAATCACTTAGTAAACTGCCGTGCCCACAGGAGGATGATTTCACTATGAATTTTTAAATCCCCCACTTAATCATCGTTTCATTAAGGTATTTTTCCTTCATTTGGGCCCTTTTCTGATGCCAGGGTTTCAAATCTGGAGCAAGGGGCTAGTGTGATGGCAGAAGGCAGAATGGAGAATCGTCGTCGTGTGCTGGTTCTCTGCGGTGGGGGGGGGCGGGTAATGGGGACAATCGCTTTAGATCCGGAAACCCCACCTTCCTCAGATTATCTTCAGTGTTCCTTCCACACTAGATTTCTCGGTTTCATGTGGCCTACTTCTCTTACATTCAGATAGGCTGGGTTGGGCCATGTTTGGGGCTGAGGCTGTATAAGCGAAGGGAAGATAATGTGGTTTGAAAGCCTACTTCAAACTAGATTTCACAGAAAGAACCTCAGTAGACTTGCTCCACCTACACTTCGGATAATTCCTAGCTAGCTACTGTTTTCCTTTCCTTCTATGCAATGTGCTGGCTTAGAAATAACCCAAATGTGCATCAACTGGCGAAGAGAAAAATAAGTGGTAGTCCAGCCATACGGTGGAATATCATTCAGCCCTAGAAAGGGACGGCGCACTGGCACCCGCTACATGAAAACACCATGCTCAGTGAAAGAAGCCAAATGCAAACGGCCACATGCTGTGGGTTCCATTTACAGAAATGCCCAGAGCAGGCAAATCTATAGAGGCAGAGAGCGGATTGGCGGATGCCACTGCTGGGGTGAGGCGGGAATGGGGAGTGACCACGAGTGGGTGCAGGGTTTCTCTCAGGGGGGACGAAAATGTTCTAAAATTGCTGCTTGCACCCCTCGGTGACTCTACCGGCAAACTTTAAGTGGGCAAACTGTATGTTGTGTACATACAGCTCCCTAAAGATATTTTTAAGAAAGAAAAATGTGTCCTGGCTGATCCCTGCAGCTAGCAGAACCCCACGCCGCTACTGACTGAGTGGTCAGTTTACCAACAGCCAGTAACTTAATTTTAATGAAGCAAAAGGAAAGACAATGCAAGTCTATACACGCTGATAAATGGCTCAGAACGGATTGAAGGAGAATCACTAAAAATATTGCCCTGAAACTGCAAAGGGTTGGGAAAATATCTGTAAAACTCCAGAACATCTCTGTTCACGGCCTCGCAGCAGTCTCTTGAGGTCGCCGTGAAGAAGCTGGAAGGGGACTGGTACACGGATGAGGTTCACCTACGAAGGATGAAGCGGCGCCGCTGCCCCCCACCCCCACCCCCGCCCCGGGCGCAGAGAGGTGGCCGTGGCTCCACGCTGGACGCTGAACAAACCATGTATGTTTATGTGTTTCCAGTTAAAATGTAACAGGAAAAAATGATAAACAACATAAAGTTATTGTTTCGCAGTTCTGGAAGCTACGAGTAAGATCAGAGTGTAGATGGGGCCAGGCGCTGAAGGTGCTAGGGGAAATGCCTCTCTCCTAGCTTCTGGTAGTTTCTTAGCTTGGGGCAGCAGAACTGAGTCTTCACATGGATGCCTGTCTGTGTCTACATCCCTATTTCCCCTTTTTATGAGGACACCGGCCACATGGGATTAGCGCCCACCCTAATGACCTCATTTGACGTCGATCATTTGCAAAGACCCTATTTCCAAATAAGATCACACCCACAAGTACTGTGACCTCAACATCTTTTTGGCGGACGTGATTCAACGCAAAACATGGACATCTGCGGGATGGCTATGAAAAACCTCACCCAGGGCCAGTGCAGCTTGTCCCTCTGGCATCCGAGCTCCGTCATTGCTCAGCAGTGACCTTGCAAACCAGCAGTGGCTTGGTCTTTCGCAAGTCTTCGCCCTTCTGCCAAGCTCGGACGCGCTCAGCGCCGCAGCGGCACCCGCAACTCCCCAGACGGCTAAGCAGCTCAGGGAAAGCTCCTGGTGCGGGGAGGGGGGCAAGACAACCAGATGCACAGCGTCCTGCAACGCATCAGGAAGGACAAGAGCCAGGTGGCTCATCTGACTGACTTTCCCAAGCAGATTCTGGGCCCAGACCCTTGATCTCGGACCAAGCAAAGTAACTGGACTTTAATATGGCTCCTGACACTGACTCGCCCTGTTTCTCTCTTGCAGGAAGAAGCATGTTTCTAATTCCTTCTCTAATTCATTTTACCCTTGTGGAGACCCACTCAGAACCCCAGATTTGGCGTCAAGACTACTTTAAACTGAACACATTTGAGATTCTACTGATGTAGAGAAAATAAACCTTCTCAGCGCTTCAAGTATCTAAGAACAGCAACTTCTTGGAAATGAAGCCACCATAAATCCCCTCTCTGGAGGAGTTTTATGGTCCTGAAGGAGATGGGAAAATCACTCCTACCTGTATAGACAAACATTATACAAACTTCAATTTCTCCCATCTGTTCTCCTAAAAACCCATTTGTTTTTTTCATAGAAGCTGTTTCTCCCAAGACGAAACCAGAGAGGGAGACAAAGCATAAGAGACTCTTAATCTTAGGAAACAAACTGAGGGTTGCTGGAGGGGAGGGGGGTGGGGGGATGGGGTAATGGGGTGATGGACATTGGAGACGGTATGTGTTGTAATGAACACTGGGTATAAGACTGATGAATCACTGACCTGTACCCCTGAAACAAATACATAATATGTTAATTAATTGAATTTAAATTAACAAAATAAAGGCATATCAACCAAATATAAAAAAGAAGCAGCTGTTTCTTCCAGCTCCCTTTTCTCTACTAAGTTCAATATCTAAACTTACAACGTGAACCATTTAAGGAAACAGCTACTCTTTTGTGGGCTCCCATTTTGCATATGGAGTAAATGCTTTTCTCCTGTTAAGTGGTCTTTTCCTAGTTTAATTCACAGGCCCTGCTTACAGTGCTTAAAAGGGTAGGATGAAAGGGTTTTTCCCCCTCCTCTACAGCCTCTGAGGAAACAATTAGCCTCCTCCCAGCACCCCCAGTGCAAACTGGAAGGTCGGTCCTCCTTTTCGCTCAGTTGTCATCCCAGAGGCAGGAGCTCCTCCCCTAGGGAAGTTCCAGCTGAGCCGCTCTCCTTCATGAAAGAGACCCAGGGCCCCAAGAACTACAGAGCTTTGTTCGTGTCACTCAGAATTATCCAGATGGCAGGCTGGCGTCCTTGGATGGCCTGCCAGCAGATCGTGGGTCTGCCACCCTGGAGTTGTGTGACCTTGGGCCACTCATTTGACATCACTCTGAGTCCTCTGTGCCCCCTGGCAAGAGAGGATAGTTGTGGTTCCTGTCTATCGCTTGTGGGGATTAAATGAGCGACGGAGTAAACACTTGGGTTTGAGCAGATGCTGTTAATAAGTATTAGTTAATAGGACCAGCATTTTGCAGCAGAGGGTCCCAATTTGTTTCTTATAAAGTGATCTCATGTGGGACACCAAGTCTCGGCTACGTGTTGACAATTAATTCAGTGCTGCTCTAGGTGGTTTCTCCCTTAACCTTCGTAAGGATCCTGCGGGCGAGGTGTTGTTAGGCCCTGACTGCCCTGAGCAAACGGAGAGTCAGTCCAGTGAAAGCGGTTGGCCCAAGGTCACCCAGCTCCTGAACGACAAAGCCAGGACTCAAACCCATCCTCTTTGACCCTGAGGCCCACACTTTGAAAGGTCACTGTTCTTTCAATCATTAAGTGAGCACCAACCAGGACGCGTGCAAATATACATTTACTTGCCACGTTTATTATTCCATTTTCTTCTTAAGAATGGAAAAGTAACACATCCAAGCCACTGGCCCTCTGTCCCAGGTATTTCAGAGCTGCGTGACGTGTCTTTGTGGGGCCTGGCTGGTTAGGAGACAGGGTCTCTGTGCTCGCCGTCAGCTTCTCCCCAGACTGTGTCCCCATTTCCTCCAAAGCCCTTTTATTTGGCACACATACTTCAACATCTGCATTTGCTGGGAGGTCAACGCACTTGCATTTTTTGCTCCGTGGCAGGGGAAAGTGCCTCATCACACGCCCAGGCGGACGTTCAGCCAACATTTATCAAACGCTGACTGTGCGCTGAATCTGCCCGGTCCTGAGCACACAGTCCCTGCCATCAAGGACAGAGTGGGAATGACCTCGAGATGAGACGGGCAGCAGTCCCGATAACGCACAGCAACGCTTGTTAAAACGGCCTCGTGTGCCAAGTGCCTGCCTAAGCTGTGATTCAGCATGTTTATGGGAGGGGAAGAGTCAAGCTAACTTTACAAGGAAAATACCCTTTGAATGACGAGGAAAAGCAGGGAGGAGCACTCGAGGCCCTTGGAACAGAAGTATGAAAGTGCATCCTGCGTGTGGGATGGGGGGTGTCTCCCGGCGGAGGCCAGAGTAGGGGGTACGGTGTTGGGGAGAAAGGATGGGCAGAAGGTCGATGGAGGCTGGATTGCGGAGCGTTGTAATGTTAGGTGAGGAGTGTGGGCGTCGTCTTGTGGGCCAGAGGGGGAGGAGGGCATCCGTGGTTTGGCAGCAGGGCCGTGCCCATGACGAGGTACGTGTTACACGCCATCTAAGGGGCGGTGGCGTGGAGGAGCTGGGAAGGATTTGGAAGGGAGCCCAAGAACTGGAGGCTGAGAGGGTGAGAGCAGACCCAAGGGAGATGCAGCAAGGCTAGGACCCCCAGGAGGCTGGGGTAACATGCCCTTGGGGGGGAAGTGGCTGGAGGCTGCAGGGAACGAATGGGGCTCTGCACGGAGTCGAGGCCTGCAGTTGGTCCTTTGGGACTGGCGAGGCTCTGGGTGACACCCACTGAAGACCGCAAGCCGCTGGGGACCGAGTGGGCCATCAGGGCTGGAGGTTCGGGTTGTCGGACTTAGCCAACGGGCACTTGATTCAATTTGAACGTCAGATAAACAGTGAATGACTTTAAATAATTTTTACGGTCAGTATGTCCCATGCCATATCTAGGGCAAGAAATCTCTTCTTAATATAATTACACCTCAGACACGGCACGGACATACTCACACTAAAACACAGCCATTCATTTATCTGACAGTTAAACTGGGCGTCTGTCCTCGATCTGATCTGGTGACCCTACCTGAGAGGTGCCAAGGTAGAGGGCTCTGCACCCCCAACCCACCTTTCCCCTTCCTGCCAGCTCAGAGCATGGCCTGCGCCCCCCGGCGTGGGTTTTTCATTACTAAACCTGGGATGTCGCAGGCAAACTGGGACGATTTGTCACTCTAGGCTGAACAGATGTTGTCTGAATTGAGTTTTGAGAATCTTCTGACCCTTCTGCCACCTCCGGGGGGCCTTCAGTTGGGGCTGGAGCTTCATGCACCTGGGTGCACTGGGGGCCTCAGTGGGCCAGGGGCGCACACCCCAGCGACCCCACTCGGCAGCCTCCCGTCTGTACCACGCCATCTGTTGCCTCAGCTCTGCTGAAGATTCTCAACCCTTACTGGAATTTTCCTTTCGCTTTGCGTTTATTTTTTTCTTCAACATTTGCTGCTGATTTAGTCCCGTTTTAAAATTCTGTCTGGTCGAGCTGTGGTCCTGTCCTCACCTCCTAGTACTTCTTCTCCAGTCGTTTCCTTTCCTTCCTCTCTGTTCTATGGAGTCGTGTCCCCACACCCCTCCAGCAGTCTGCTTAGCAGCCCCCACCGGCCTGGACTTTCTTCCCACGTCTCCTGACACTGCTGTTCCCCTGCCCAGCCCAAGTGCACCACGCGTAGTAAAACGTGCGTGAAGAAAGAAGCAAGCTGGGCTTATTGAGTTTCCTTCATTTGCACCAACTCCCTTGGTACAAGAGATTTTTTTTTCTATAAAAAACCACAACAAACGTATGTTAATAGCTACTTAGATGGATCAAGACAAATTCACGTTTGGCCATTTCTGCCATTGTCCTTCCGGCCGCGTCGCCAGAGACACACACGCAGCGGCCGAGTGTTCAGAGTCAGAGGCGTGCGCGGTCTCGAGCTTTCTTCTTGCTCCTCGGAGTCTGCTCACAGGAGCCAGTGACTTGAACAGCCTGTTACATGGTTTTGCCCAACTTGGAAGAGCTTGGATTTTATTTTCTTCTTGTCAGGTATTGTATCATTTGCAAGGTCTTATAAATTACTTCAATTTCCACTCAGATTCTTGGGTCTCGTGTGTGTGTTTTAAAACAGGTTATTTTTAATGGGATAAGGGCATCTAAAAACCTAGCTTTCACTCCTTAAGCTAAAGATATGGCCACTGGGCTTAAGCCACATAAAGAGAAGGGAAGAGTGAATAGTCATAACACACACACACAGTTTATTTAAAACACACCCTGAGCCCTGTTTCTTGGACTGGCTTTTCTCAACCTGACTGTCAACAGACGGACAGACCTTTGGGTCACAGACATCAGCCTCAGAATCATTTGGTCTGCAAGTTTTAAAAAACAGAACTGTTAGGGCAGGAGCCAGGTGGGAAGAGGGTCCCATACATGTGGCGGTTCAATCCAGAATGGCGGGAAAGAAGTGGTGAGCTCATCATGGTCAGACTCAAAGCCTGGAAAACACACGGGGGGCAGGAATAGGAGGAGGGGGGTGGCCCAGAAAGGCGACCTGCGATCCACAATCAAGGAGGGTTTGCTCGGCTACGTGTGGGCAGCCAGAAAGAACCCGAGCCCAGTGGGCAAATCCTTCCTGAGTCACAGCCTGCGGCAGAGCCACAAGACGGCCGGTCATTTGCCCCGTAAGAAACGTTAGACACCATATCTAGACGTCATTATTTTGGCCCTGAAATAAATGAAGCATCTAAGGCCTTTAGGACAGATGTAACTCACAGGACTGTGTTGGGCAACACCTGTCCCGCCTGCGGCAAAACACTGCCTCACTGACACCTGAGTTTCAACTGAGAGACAACCAGCCTTCACTTGAAACAATTAGTATGACTTTCTAAGTGTGTCAGTGTCCCCAAACCATCCGATAGCTTTTACTAGCTCTTTAGCTGTATATTTATTTATGACACTTCGACATGCGGAGAGCGGAGTGTATGTCTGGAACGGAGTGGCAAGTTCATTCATTAGATTTAATGCCAGGGAACAAAGCCTTTGTTTAACTTTTTATTCATCATGGCACAAGATAGAACTTTAAGAAACACCACGTAAAATGTCACTGCTGACATGAAAATTAAGAGTAGCACGTTTCATAAAAAATTCTTTTTCTATAATACACATTCCCTTATGAAGTGAAAAAAAAAATCACATAAAATACTGAAGCGAATCGCCACCTGCTGGTCAAAAATGGTTTTGCGGTTGAAAAACTTGAAACTACGGAAGTACAGTAGGCGCATTTTACGATACACACAAAATTACCAAAGAAAACATGTCCTCAGCCTTTGGCACGATGTAAATACAAAGCTGGAGTTCTTGTCCAAACATGACTTACTCTACAAAGCTTTGCTCATAATTTTGTTAATACTGATTATGGGGCAAAAGGAAAAACTGTTCTGTAATTTGAATACTCTGTTGGGATGCTTAAACGCTTTATAGTTGGATTCCAGTTTGTGGTTTTGAAAAATACATAAAAATTATACATTATAAATATATATTATATATGGTCTATATAAAATTGAATTTGATCTAAAATGGGAAGGACAACTTCTTAGTCTTTCTTCTTTAGGCACGGCCTTTCTCTTGTTTGATTAACTGAATCCTTTCTAAACAGATTCTAAAAATATATTCCATAATGTATCAAATTTAATATCTTCCTTAAAACATATTCAATATGAAAAAGCATTCAGTGACTACGTTTTCTTTTCTATCTCACTACTATATAAAAATATGGCTTGGCATATTCTGTTTTGTTTGTTTTCTTAGCGTTTTTCCTAGGCATTGAAGGATGGGCTGTCCCCAGCTAAAAAGCTATGGCAAAAGCACAGAAACCTGCTTGTGCATATTCTAGAACATTCTATAGAATCTCATTACTCAGTATTAGTGAAGTGATTTTTAAAAACTATTCCTTGTTTCTGTGAATATGTCATATATGATTATTATACATAATCTGTTACAGAATATACAACAGCCAAAACTGAAGTCACATAAATACAATTAAGCTATATCAAAGCAAGGGTTTTATCTTATACAAAGCCAATGTGAGTAGTTTTTAGGTTGTGATATCACCATCTGTTTTTGTTTTTGTTTTCTCCTAAGGCTGGCTATGCAATAGAAGTTTATTATAAATGGCAAGGGTACTAGTGCTCTATATCTTTAAGTGAACTGGGCTTCTCTTGTGTTATTTTTTTTTAAGTGTTAAAGAAGAAAAATCAGTAAGTGTCCAATTGTCCAACACCAACTTTTTTCCCTACTGAGTGAAAGAAGGTTGTTGGGGCCGTGGGGGCGCAAGCTCGGGTAGGCTCATACCAGCGTTTCCGGGAGGGCATCGGGGTTGTCGGTTGATAAGAGCTCCCAGATCTGCCACCGCTCTCTCTGCCAATCGAGCCAGTTGGGTTCAGCCAAAGTCTTACTGTCCTGGTCGCTGGCGGGAGTGGAGTAGGCGCTGCTCAGTTTTTGCTCAGCGGCTTGCTGCTCTCGCTCAGCTGTTTGGCTTCCCTCTTCCAAAGCTGTTCTGGAACCTTCTTCTGGCCTCTGAGGCCTCCACAACAGTGGCTCTCCTGGCTGCTGGGATGCCACTACAGCTTGCTTCCCTGGACCAGGATAAGGAGGAGGGGGCCTCTTGTCATGCTTCTCACTCTCTCGAGGTCTCTGGTGCAAAGGCTTGGCTCTGCTCTGCGGCCAGGCCACATCAAGCTCACTCTCGGTGAGGTCTTCGGCACTGCTCAGAGTCAAATACTGCTCTGACTTCGGTGCGGCCTGCTCAGACCTTCTGCCGCCACCCTGGATGTGGGGCGTGCTGCCGACGCGGGACACAGGAGGGCAGGCCCTGCACTCCATGATGGTGGCCGTGGTCTGAGTCCTCCGAATGACCTGTGAGCCACTTTCCAGTTCTGTGGGGCTCCCCTGCCACCGGGGCCAATTCGGGGACAGGTTCCCTTGAGAAAGGGAGCATGGCCCCGGTCGTAGAGAGCTGCTTTCAAAAATGTCTCCATAGGAACCTGGAGGCCAGAGAGAAGGGCGAGAAATGGAATTAGTCTGTAGAATCCCTGCTGGGATGTGTCCTGTTATTTCCTTCCCACGGCCACCTTCAAAAATTGAGAAAGCACAGGACACTCCTCCTGCTGCCTAAAGCAAAACACGTCCTAGTAAAGGAAATGACAAATAATGCTTCGGTTATCGGCATAATTCACAGAGCAGCTCCAGATACAGGGGTCTAGACTGACAGGCTAGCTGTGAAACTAGACTCAATAGTCCTTGTCACTCGTTTGTTCCAGGAAAGGCCCCTTTCACATGGCTCCTGAACCTGGAAGGTAAAGGAAGTGTTCTCTTCTCGTTTGGTGCAGTTTGCAGTCCTGAGGAGGAAGCAACGATAATGCTTTGCTGTTTCCACCATGTCAATAAAACGTGTTGGGATACATCAACTGAACCTAAAATGCCCCATCTCGGGCCAGAAGGTAACGAAAACAGCAGCTGCTGTGTAGACACCACCACCGCCACTGCGGGCAAGACTGGCTCGTGTTCACCACATCTTCCCCTTTCCAACCCGGACGACATTTCCCAGCCTCCCTGGCAGTTAGGGGGCCACATAAATGAGGTCTGGCCAAGGATGTGGACAGACGTGATGTGAGCCATTTCTAGGCCTGGTCCAACAAAAAACCAACGCCTGCTAGTCTTCCTGGCCTGCTTCCTTCCACCCACTACGAGGCTGGGATGGAACAACTGGGAGGCCTCTTGGGATGAGGGAACCAGCGGCTAGATGGAGCCTGAGCCCCTGAATGACTGTGTGGAACACAGCTCCCCCGGCCCTCCTCTCCCTGCGCCATCCACGCTGGGGGAGAAACCTGTGATGGGTTAAGGCACTGACATTTAGGGACTCTTGGTCACAGCAGTTAGCTTTCCCTAGCGGATGCAACTCTCTCCAGGAAACTGAAGGGAGAGCATGAGTGCATTTCACAAGCAAATGGGTTCTTGGCACCTCGGTCCCCAGATGGCCATTTCCTCCGGCATTTGCTCAGTCCTCTCCCTTAATAAAAAGGAGGCGGGGAAAGAGAAGAAGATCATTTGGGGCAAGACATATGAGCATTTATACAGGGACTGATCAGAGTTGAAATAGCAGAAGGAAATGGAGTGGAACATCTTAGAACAGTTCATCCTTGGGGGAAAAGGTAGTAAAGCACTTCATAGGATAGAACGCGACGTGGTTAGATAACGGATCAGTACGAAACTCGGCTGGCTTAGAGGCTGTTAAATTAAAGATGCACCATGCTTTAAAAATGTAATATGGGAGGGGGCGCCTGGGTGGCTCAGTCAGTTAAGCTGCCGACTCATGATTTCAGCGCAGGTCACGACCTCAGGGTCGTGAGATCAAACCCCGCATCAGGTTCCGAGCTAGGCATGGAGTCTGCTTGGGATTCTCTGTCTCCCTCTCCCTCTGCTCTCTCGTTCTCTCTAAATATAAATAAATAAAATCTTTAAAAAAATAAAAAATAAAAAAATAAGAAACACCAGCAAACATAAATAGCTAATGACATAAATGACAAGTCAATTGGGGAAGTTCAGCTAATTAATAGAAAAACTGGAAAATAATGGTGAGAAAGAAATGCAAATGAAAATAATAAATACAATTTTGTTTTCTTTTTTTAAGAGATTTTTTTAAAAAGATTTTATTTATTCATTTGACAGAGAGAGACAGCCAGCGAGAGAGGGAACACAAGCAGGGGGAGTGGGAGAGGAAAGCAGGCTCCCAGCGGAGGAGGCTGATGTGGGGCTTGATCCCATAACACCAGGATCACGCCCTGAGCCGAAGGCAGACGCTTAACGACTGAGCCACCCAGGCGCCCCTTTTTTAAAGAGATTTTATTTATTTATTAGAGAGAGAGAGTAGGAGCAGGGAGCCCGGCATGGGGCTCGATCCCACCCAAGCCAAAGGCAGATGTTTAACCGACTGAGCTACCCCCAGCGCCCCAATTTTGTTTTCAAATTAGCAAAAATGCAAACCCAATGACGTGCAAGACTGTCGAGGTGGGCCAGGAAGGGACTGTACCTCTGGATGCTTGGAAGGGTGCATAATTTGGACCCACTGCCCTATTCTGGATATGGAACTTGCTTTCCAAAATTTTGTGAATCTATTAATCATTGAAAATACAAAACATAAAGTACGTGAAAGAGGTTCCTGACAGCATAACTTATTACAACGATGACCCCAAAAATGGGTTGTAAAACTATGAATATGTACTCTGGAATACTACGTGGTCCTTAACAAAAACGGCAAATAACTGGGAAATGGAAGTTAGGCAGATAATATCAAGTTGCACAGACAGAACGACTGTAGCTATGTTTAAAAACCCCTGCAAAGGAAGTAAAATGAAATATAGTCAAAGATTGATGTATTTTGGTGGAAAGGCTCAGTATAGCTTTATCTGTTTTTCCCATTTCCAGCATTTTCCAAATAATGCTTGGCAAGCATGTAATACGATAGTAAGGCAAAAATTAAAATTAATTTAAAAAGTAAATGCAGTAAACGGTCTTTAAAAGATAGTATGTCACCTGTCATTCCTGGGTCTTTGGAACCACTTTTTAATGTTGAATGCCAAGTTCCCCAGATATTGAAAGGCTCCTCTGACATATCTAGGAAAAAAGTGTATAGAGAAAGGTATGTCACTCACAATGAAAGGTGAAGAGCAAAAATCAATAAATATTTTGGTAACATAGCGCTACATTCAAGATTGTGGTGGCTACAAGACAGTAACATGGTGCGTGGCTGCCTTTCAGGGGGCTTATTCCATTTGGGATTTACAAAAAGGCTTTCTATATAATGGTCGTGGTACCCTGAATCAGGGCCCCCAAAAATGCCTGTGTCACGATCCTGAGAAACTATAAAGACATTATATGCCAAAGGGACTTTACAGGTGTGATGAAATGGTTGGTCTTGAGATGAGAAGAGGACCCTGGATTATCTGGGAGGGCCCAACGCAATCACAAGGGTCCTTATAAGGGGGAGGCGGCAGAAAAGACACTACGCTGGCTTTAAAGATGGAGGAAGGGCCATGAGCCAAAGAACACAGGCGGCCTCTAGAAACTGGAAAAGGCAAACAGAGTGTAACTTAGAGCCTCCTGAAGGAACGCTGCCCTGCGGACCCATTTTGGATTTCCGAAGCCCCGAACTGTAAGATAATAAATGCATGTGTTGTTTTATATTTTTTAAAATTGTATTTATTTGAGAGAGTGAGAGCCTGTGATGTGATCGTAAAGAGTATTTCTCGAAGCAAAAGTCTACCAAGAGCTTCTCTGTGGCAGCCGTTCAAATGCACGCTCTCCTTTAATTCCGAGGAGATGCCCTGAGTCCACTTTAGAGGTGAGGCCAGCAGCGGAAGGAGCAGGTAGGAACTGCACGTGGTTACGGGGCGAGGGCTGCCGAGCGCTTCCTATGTGCCAAGTTCTGTGTTGAGTTCTTAGCCTGGATTAGCTGATTAAACCCTATGAATTAATGTGGCTGTCTTTCTTAATTTTCATACGAGGAAGAAAGGGGACTCCAAAAAACTCAATCTCTCACATGAGGTCCTGCAGATTGAAAGTGGCAGCACGGTTACGGACTCCAAATCGAGGCTCTTCTCATGGGATACTAACACGACTTGCTTCTTTCTTTTCTTTTCTTTTTAAGATTTTATTTATTTGACAGAGAGCCAGAGTACAAGCAGGGGGAGTGGCAGGCAGAGGGAGAGGGAGAAGCAGGCTCCCGCCGAGCAGGGAACCCGAGGGGGGACTCGATCCCGATCGTGACCTGAGCCAAAGATAGATGCTTAACCCACTGAGCCGTCCAGGTGTCCCTAACACGACTTGTTTCTAGTTCCCTCAGGGTGAGGTTATTTCCAGGGAGAAAGTTACGGGTAGCTAGGATGGCTCAGCCCCCGCACCAGTGTTATTTGCAGCCAGATCTTTCTCTGGGCGGGGCCGTCCGGTGTGCTGCGGGGTGCTGAGGCAGCAGGCCTGGGCTTTACTGCCTACAGAGCAGTAGCACCCCCTCCTAGGTTGTGACAGCCCCAAACGCCTCCAGACATTGTCAGCTGTCTCCTGGGATACAAGATCGAGGACCGCAGTGTTAGAGTTGGCCAACGTATCGAACGGACGGAAAGAACGAACACGTGCTTTGGTCTACCTGCTAATTAGAGCTAATGTGTATCTTAGCCTACCTGCTACGAAACTACGAAGCAAATGCACTGAGCCTGGGAGGAAACAATCAAGCTTTCTTAGTGGTAAGCTGTCTAATAATCTCTCTTCAAATTTGAATTTAGAAACCCAAATATGTCATGCCTTTCATAATAGCAAAAATCTCTTCAGATTGCCTTTTTTGTTGCTGTTGTTGTAGAGAATATCGCATATAGAAAATCTGTCACTAATTTAAAAGAGCAAAAATTAGAGATCATCTATATGCATCAGGAAGGGAATAGTTAGAAATCTATGATTAATGGGAATATACAGTGGCTATTAAGAATGTTAGCAAAATGGAAAATGTTAATGATATGATCTTAAGTAAAATAAGCTTAATTCAAAAGTAGCTATGTTTTGAAAACAAATATATCAAATTAGGGATGCATTTGGACAAGGACTAGAAAAAATAAAGTGTCACATTCTAAAAATAAATTTTACACTTGAAGGGAACATGGGTTACTGTTTTCATTACAAGTTTTTAAAATTATGTTTGACATGAATATCTGTAAAATAAAAACAAACATGCTACGATTTAAAACACCAAAAAAAAAAAACCCCTCAAAAAACAGAGACGTTTCAGGGTTTCTCTTTGGATTAAATGACACGTGCAGGATAAGAGAGCAAGAACGTGTACTGTATCTTCCACTTATTCCTCAGAGCGTCCTGCTGGGTCCTGGCACTGAGAAATTACTCTGTGGAGGGACAGAACAGAACCAAACATTCGGTGGTCAAATAAATTTGGGAAAAACTGCAAACCACACTCTCCCTTCCATTGTGCGAATTATTGGCATCCATTAGCACTTCAAAGAGTTTGAGAAATTGTACAACAGAGACAGCATTAACTTGGTTAACCCAGCATTCCCCAAATGCATTTGACCATGGAACCCTTATTTTGCTAAAAAAAAAAAAATCTTAATCTCCCATGGAGACCTCTTTGGAACATGTCTCCTTACACAGTCAGTTCAGCTTGTTCTCTTTACAAAAGTAACAGCAATAATTGGGTGACATGTTAGACTAGCAAATATGCACCCAAACTCACTGGCCAGGACATAGCAAGTTCCTCAGATGCTCGAGGGAAGAAACAGCTGGGGATATCAGTGGCTCTCTGGGCATGAGACTGCTTCCCAGATGCCCGGGTCAGCAGGGAGCCTCTGAGACCAGGACTGGGCTCGCCCGCCACACCTCCTTCTTCCTAGAGCAGGAACTCAGTAAATGTCACAGAATTACAGAAAAATGAAACAAGGAAGAGATGAAGAGAAGGTCCAAGTGCCCGCACCGTGCCACCAGCAATCAGAGTCACTGATCGGGCCAGCGCCAGTCGGGTTCCAGTTACCTTTGCCAAGCCTTGGTCCAGGAGAACTCTCCCTTGATTCCGACGATGGCAAGTGGCTCACCAGCACATACCGCTCCGGTCCTTTGTAAAGCTTCTCCGAGCCCCCCGGGGCCGCATCCTCTTGCATAGCCAGCAAGGAGCGCTCAGACAGCACTGGGGAGTTGTTGTCATATGGGGAGAGGTCTCCGCTGGAGGCCTTGTTGGAGTCAGTGGACGAATGCCTTCCTCCCACAGAAAAGGAAACTTCCGATCTCAACATGTCAGGGCTTCTGGTGCAAGGAGACAATGGCAAGTGCGTAAGTGTGTTAACACTTGGTGACCAGATTCACACAATACGACCATTACACAAAGGACAGGCGGAGAACGCATGGGCACAGGGGCTGAAACAAAAGGACCTTCGGAGCAAGGTTCCAAGACTCGTATAGCAATAATGTGAAAGCGTTTCCAAGACATGGCCGGCAGAGGGCAGTGAAAGCCCACAGTTGTTACGGGAACTGTCAAGGCGAAGGGTGGGGGGAAGATGAAACAGACATGATCCCTCTATTCTCCACCGGGCATCGCTGCAATGCCTGTTGCGTTAATCCTGTTTCCTTTGGAAAATTAAAGTCTGACGCTCCCTATCTGTTAAGGCAAAATTGGTAGATAAATCTTTTACATTCCTCAATATCCTGAATTTAAAATAATTCACATAAAACTACAATTGAAACTTTACAAGAACTTCATTATGGCTTTATGGATAACGTCTCTTCCCCCACCCAAATACTTCATGTGAGTAAACCCATCTTTCTTGTGATGAGACGACGGCAATGATGATGATGGTGATGGTGATGGTGCTTCTGGTGGGAGTAACAGTCTCACGTATTGAGGCCAACAAGATAAAATATGTGACCATCACTAGCATTCACTGTATTTTGATATTCCTGAAATGATTCTACAAGGCACTAGTGCTTCCACAAAGTGATATAAAACAAGCTAATTAGCATATCCATTATGCTCTGTATGTGCATGGGTTGTCACAGCAACAGAAATAACAGTGAAAATGCGAGAGGAACAGGAAAATGAGAACGTCAGGAAAGTGAAAAGAGCGTTGGAAGTCTTACCTGGGAACATCTGTATTTTCTACCTTCCTCAAAACAGTGGCCCTGACATCTTAAAGGGAAATGATCACAGAGTGATTAAAAGTTCCAGAACCTACCTCTGTCTCTCCCCCCCCCCAACCCCGCTTCACTTCTCTTTACTAGTCTTTGCTTTCTTCTGGTTTAATTTTTCAAAACAAATCCTTCGGGATCTTAAAGAAGGTAAACATATGCCGAGCAATCTTTTCCTAACTAGCTGGCTGTGTGCACGCAGCACAGAGGCCGCGTACTCACAGGGGACCGGTCTTGTCTCGGGTTTCCAGCAGGGCTTAGTGTCCAGGAGAAAAGGATTTCAGCATCTGTGACATGCCTCGCCTGTGACTGATGCAGCCAGGGGCTCGAGCACTTTTTGCTGAGGCCATTTCTTACCCACATGGAATAAATAAGTATCCCTTGCCTCCTCTTTAAACCGATGACAGACAATCTTATGGGAAAGAGCCAGAGAACCACCATGAGGATGATTTTCCAGAAACGTTAGGCCTCCAGTGAATGAAGGAAAACTAAAAAGAACTTATTTCTGCTGGAAAGGGGTGGGGGGGGACTATTTAACCTCTATATCTAATTCAAGGGGGGGGAATTCTCCCTAATTCTAGTGGGTGAAACACAAAGCAAAACAAAGGGACACTTGTCTGTCGTGACTTTAACTCCGGTTGAGGAAGCTTTACTACGAAAATAAGAAAAACTGAATGTGTTGAACAGGTTGCTCAGCTTAGAATCAGGGTTCGGACCAGGGCTAGAAATTCTATGAGTGGGCCCATTTCCATGGCTCTTCCCGTTTAAGGTGATGGTTTCCCCAAGTCATTAATGACAATGTCTTCTGCCTACTTAGCAAGAGTAAGTCATGGTGTTCTATCAATAACAGTGGGGCCAGAAAGCCTTCCTTTACGGGATGTTTTAAAGAGAGCCAAGTCAAGTCATCGGCCGCAACAAAATAACCACCAGGGCTACGAATGCTTTTTTGCTCCCTCCCTTTAGGAGGAAAACGTCGGAAAGGTGGTATTTTCACTCACAGAGACCCCAATTATTCTGTCTCGTGTCTTGTTCATCTGTCTTAAAAAACACAGAGAATACATTCAGCAAAATGTAACAAGTTGCAGATTCAGCCAATGGTTCCGCGCATAAAGGAAGGTACCCTACGGGAGAACTGCATCGAGTCTCAGTACTAGGAACATCTACTTGGGATATGCCCAGCAAGTCCGTGATTCTCCCCCCATGGAAGTGTGCATCGTGTCATAAATAACGTACGTCTCTCTGCAAAGTCTGCGAAAGGCTCCGGCTTGGGCCTCGGACGCAGGAAGCCCGTGGGCGCCGCGGTACGCTCCCGCCCCAACCTCATCTTACCTTATCACTCACTCTCTCCCTCGCTTTCCTTTCCCTCACCTCGCAAATTACTCACTACAACATTGTTCCACTTACATATTTCTGCAAGCTGCTTCAACAAACTCTTTTTGGGCTGGTGTACAGACAGGGAAATCACACGCACATGAATTATTGGGGTATTGAAAAGGCGTCATGAGAACATTTAGTGTGCTTAACCCAAACAGAATAAAACAAAGAACAATCACAACAGTAACAAAAATAACCGAAGCTGCCACACGATTTTCCTTCCATTCTCATGGCTGTGATTGGCTCTGGTGGAGGAGAGGCAAGAGAGGAGGAGGTGGAGGGCCACTGTCCCTGTCCTCTGTTCTTCGGGGAACATTGCCTGGGAACTTGCCGGAAATGCAAATTCTCCAGCTCCACTCTGGGCCTACTGACGGGACTGGCTATGACATGTGGCCCCCACGGGAAAAAATATTAAGAATTTCAAGGTGGTCACAGTAGATCATCAAGCCAAACGTGGGCTGCTTCTCCTTGGAGGTCCTGTGCAGCTGCATGGGTCACAGACCACGAGGCTGGCTTTGCCTGTTGAAAGGGCATCTGGGAGTGGGGCTAGCAAACTATGTTTTAAAAAGCCCTCCAGGTACATGTGCTGCACGGGCAAGTTTGAGAGCCTCCACGCCGATCCACCTTCCCTCCTTCATCCATAGATGGGACAGGGGGCTAAGGCTCCAGTGAGTCAAATCGGGAGGGAAACCACAGATAGTGGCCCAAACCTCCGCACTGGCCGACAGAGGGGCTAAGAGTGGTGGTCCTGACCCTGAGGCAGCAGGGCCACAGCTGAATGGAAGGTGTGCCCATCCTAGCCAGCTCCAGTTAGCCGGATGCAGATAACTGAATTAGTTTGGTTGTGGGTCGACCTGCCTTTCTCTGCCCTTCTGGTTCATTCTCCTAAGTCAAGCCACCAAAGTGACGACATCTGGGGCACCAATCAGGGGAGAAACCGGAGGAGGCAGCTAAAGCTAATCCCTGAAGGTACAAGCATGTCTCCCAGTCGACACAGGCCACGAACCTCCTCAGGGTGGCTGGGCTCACAGCCAGGGACACGAGGAGATGGGGCTGTGCAAGGAGAGGTGATGCCTTCCTTTCCCAGCCACCCAGCACAGCTCAGTGATGGAAGAGGATATGGTTTGCGACCACATGGCAAGCCGCTTGTGAAACGCACCGATGTGAAATAAGCCCTCGGCCTGTGAGAAGGGTAAGAGCTGGTGTTTACCCAGAGTTCAGGCAACTCTCCTGGTTCCTGATCATGGCCTACAGGTGAGCAGAAGACACGGGGAGATCACGTGTCTTTCTAGCAGCCAGGGCAGTAAGGCTTGAGACCTTTCTCAAATTTATTTGATAAATGGTGTTGTCTTATTAAAAATCAATAGTAAAATACTATGTGTTATACTTGGAGTTAATGGCCCTCATAAATGCTCGAGCTATTTCCTATCCGCCATTTCATTTTCTCAGCCGAGCTCAGTAAGGGGGTGGCTACATTTGCCTAAGAACCCATGTCTGAGAACTGCCTTTCCACACGAGAGCTCACCAGTTAGTACATGAAACCAAGCTATTTTATTCACTTCTCAGGACTCTCGCTGACAACACAGGCAGTTCCGAGGTTAAAAAGAAAAGGGGGTGGCATTCCATGGCTTTGTCATTAAATCTACTGGAAACAAAACCAGAACCCCTACTTTGGGTATCTCTGAAAGATGAGACTAGCAGCCACCAGTGCCCTCACTAACATTCACCTCGAGGATGATTCAACTCTATGAAGACAATTTTCAGTTCAGTGCTGCAAGTCAAGGTAATAAGAGATTTGTATTTCTTTATAGAAAATATTGAGCCAGTGATTCACTAGATGAGAACTAGTCTGAAAGCAGGTAGCGGGCTCTCTGTGTCTTGGGATTTAGTGGATGGAGGTTGGAAACGGTGAGTGGATAGGTAGCCAGTTGGCATGGGTTTGCCTCCACGAATGGAGGGTTCTTCTCCATGAGACCTGAAAACCCTAGGACCATCGATGGCGTGCGTGGCCAGTCTCCGCTAACCAAACAAGCATGAGATGGACATGGAGAGCGGATCACTTTCTCACCCTTCGCTGGTCCCTCCAGGTCAGGGTGTTAAGACGCCGCTGGCAGGGTACTGTGGGCTGGCCTGCACTGCAGCTGCAGGCACAGAACTTGTTCTGTGGATAAATGGAAAACTCTGGTTCAATCACCGGATGTGGCAGCCCAGCCCCTTGCTGAGCTACCCCGGTGAGAAACATCCTTGGAGACGTCAAGCTTGTGTTGGCTTCATCCTTGACTTAGCCGTTCAACTGATAAACCTCAGTCTGTTGGAACTCAAAGCACATAAGCATCTCAGACCCTGTTCAGTGTCCAGGGAAAGGAACGCACCGCCACAGCAGCTCTGGATTTATGGAGGGTTTTCACATGAGTCATGCTCAGCTCTGCAAAGCTGCCCTTATGCAGACAAAGGCACCCCGCTCCAAAGAGAGGCTGATCGTGGAGCAAAACTCCCCACGAGGAGACGAGGCCGGCATCCTGGACATTAGGACTTACCCAGGGCCTTGGTGAAATTTCTCCCCTCCCTTTCAGCTCTTATGAATTCCCTCCTAATAGCCGTGGCACGTGAAGGCATTTATGACGGGGGAGAGAAAATGATGCTGACTTTATTCTCTTTTTTTACAGTATGCCTGATAAAACATTTTCAAGTTAATATTTTCCAAGTTTATCAAGAAGTTGTGAATCATAAAGGCATTGGAAGAAAGAGGTGATGTGATAAATTCTCCCTCCATTTTGAATCAGCTTTTCATAGAAGGCGCATTCAGACTTATTGGAATTTTTCATTATGGCATTCCCTATTCCACATACATTTTCCCTAAAATTGTCTGCCTGAAAAAAAGGTTTTCTTGAACAGCATGTGTCTGCATGTGTGTGTGTGTGTGGGGGGGTGTTAATGCTTCATTCATTTCCAAGATCCTGGAACAAAATGACAGCTGAGGCCACAATTACTTCCAGTCAATAGGATTCATTGCTGTTACAC
Source organism: Ailuropoda melanoleuca (assembly GCF_002007445.2). NCBI lineage: Eukaryota > Metazoa > Chordata > Mammalia > Carnivora > Ursidae > Ailuropoda > Ailuropoda melanoleuca. Next base: position 8,362,184 of record NC_048238.1, read on the forward strand.
TACACGGTAGTCTCATTTCTTATCTCTGACAATTTCCTGAGAACTTTTTGACTTTACAAATCCTAGTGAAAGGAAAACCGAAATTATAGTCCATCTTGTAACCCTCCACGGTTTTGTGGAAGAAGACATTTTCAGTGACAGTCTCTGAAAGATTATAATAAATTATCTGCATGGTATTTATTGGATAGTTTAAATGTGATGCCTTGAAACAAGAGACAGCCTAACGCTCCTCCATCATGAAGAAGATGGAGTTCTTTCTTCACTGAGAGGAGAATCCAGTTCAATAAAACAACTACTTTTTGGTCCTGAAATGTTATCCTTTGAGATGACTGAGTCTCCTTCCATAGTTTTGATTGGCTGCTCACCAGGTTTGTTACGTTGGGGGGCAATTTCAATAAAAACTTTGTGAAAGCCACTAATAGAATTAAGTACAATGAATTTAAAAACATACACCTATAGATTTGGTTCGTCCATATTGGCTTTCTCCTCAAGTGCAGTTAAATTTATTTTGATTCTATTTCTGGAATATAGGAAGGAAAATGCTCTACCACAGAGATAGACATGGTTTTATGCAATGTTTAATGGTTAGGTTTTTTTCCCAGAACATTAAAGCAGTTGAAAATTACTGAAAAATTGAAAAGCTGACACATTTAGAATTTACAGCATTATATTAGGCTTAAATGCTTCATTTGTGCCCAAACAGAATTGTATTATTTAGTTCGGGTTACCTTAATTAAAACTGATTTAGGGTTGTTACTTGGTCAGGAGAAATTGTCGAACACAGCACTTCTCTTGGTTGAAAAATAAGATACGCAAAGCGTTACGTTTTCAAAGCATCACTGATAGGTTTGCTTCCGTGGAGGGCACGGAAGCCTTTGGCTTCAGGCTCTAGTATGGCTTGGCATGGTACCAGTCTTTTAAATTTTTTTCAATATTTTGTTCAGCATAGATTTGTGGTGCTAACTTTGATTTTTAAAAATATGACATATCGACGTTGTTCATTTTGATGCCCGAGTGTTTAGCACACCTGTCACTCTGGCACCTACATGAGCGCCTCACTCTCCTCGCCCTACTCCCGGCCCTGCTATGGGGCCTTGGTTTTGTTGCAAATACCCGCATTCAACATGACTTGTCCTTTGTGATTTGCCTTGCACTCTCATCCCCTATCTCTTTACATCCCTAAATCAAAGGAGGGGGATCTATTTTGAATGTTTTTGAAGAAAAGAGCATATAACTCTAATAAATATTACAGACAAGCAATGAAAAAACTGGAAGTCTTGCATTGTTAGTAATATAAATCTCTTCTAATCTCCCTTTGGCATTCCGTTTTGGTTGAAGCCAAAAATGTGAGTGGACAAGCACAAGAAAAAATAACGAATCCTCCTTTCACCGCTGCCCCAATTCTGTTGTCGCACAAGAGAAAAACTCAAACAAAAACAAAACATTAAATTCCCAAATATCACGAAATGCTTGCTCCTTCAAAACAGAAATTATCATAAATATGTTCTTGTTCTTGATTCTACACCCTTTTGAAAACTCACGTTTCCACGCCCAATGCAATCTTGTGCCATTGCCACGTACGGCACAGGAATTGAACACTTTATCTAGGTATGCACACTGATCGCAAAGAACAGAAGCTTCAGGAAAAACCCAAAGGGTCAGAGGAGAATCACAGGAAAACCAACCATGCATCACTGCACTCAGGTCTGCATTTTAGGAGCTCCTGCTGCTTCCCACTTGGCGGTAGTCCTTCCTTCTCTTAGCCCTACTTCTCCACCTTGTAGCTGAGTCTTCACTCACTCCAACCTTCAAAACAAGAAATCTGTCCCGGCCTCTCCCTCGCTACCTGCAAACATGTGATTGCCTCCCATCCTCCGCAGTTCTCCCTGGCCTTGCGTGAGCAGGTCGCCTTCCCACGTCTGTGTCTTTTTGCCCGCACCCCCTCTCTGTTCTAGAACCGATGCCACCTCCTGCTGCCGGTGGGATCAGCCCTGTATGGGTGGGCTTTGCCTTTAGACACTGCCACGGTTTAAGGTGGATGGGTTCTCCCTTGTGTCATATTGCCTTCATAGGTTGCTCTCTCATGGTGGATAGAAAGGTAGAAAGTAGTGATGCCAAAGTCTTTGGTAAGTGGTTGTAAATGAACAAAATGGCGAGGTTTGAAATAACATGATTGTAATCATTAACATTCGTTAAGCATTTATTAAAAACCAGATACTATTCGCATAGCACAACAACCCTGTAAAGTTGGTGCTGCTTTTTAATCTCTGGTTTACAGGTGAGGGAACTGAGACAGAGAGGGATGAATCTATTTATCCAAGACCACAGCTCGAAGAGCAGTAGAAAAGGCATTCCACCTCAGGTGATCTGGCTCTGGATCCGAACATCACAACCAGTGCGTTACGCTACACAGGAGTGTGCAATTGATGGGCAATCGACATACCGATGGAGACGGCACCATCTGGCGGTTGGGGTAGTGTACTTTGTCATTGCTGTAATCTGTCATGACCATAATCTACTTCTTAATTTAAGTGCCACCCCTAAGCCTGCCATTTAAGGGCTTCTGTGCCCCTGTGCTGGCCAACCCCTTAATCGTGCCCACAGCCAGCTGACATATTTATTATTCTGTCCAGGCCCTGCTTCAAGCTTCCCAAATATCCAGACCTGTTGACCCCTCTCCAGTCTTCAAGGTTCACTGCAAATCCTTGCTCTTCTCAGAAGCCACACCCAAGACTACAGGTCACATCTCTTTCTCTTCTCCAAACTTCAAGTGGATTTATGGTCTGGAGTGTTGGTTTCCTTCCTTTGTGAATACAAAGACCCTCTTTTAATGTCAAGAATCACCCACCTCAAATATAGTAATTTGTGACGGCAAATCTGTGGTATCTAATATGGCGAATCTAAGCCAGAGGTTCTTGCCTGGGGCTGCTCAGTAGCCTCACAGGGGGAGAATGAAAAAAATCTTCATGTCCAGACTGTACCCAAAAACAAATGAATCACCATCTCTAGGGGTGGCACTCAGGCATAGCCATTCTTCAAGCTCCCTGGGGGATTCAAGTCTGAGAACCAATGGCCCAGCACAAACCATTCTGCCCTCTGCGACACACTTAATAATATGTTCCATATTATTTTTATCCTCAAAGGCCTCCTTCAACAAGTCTGCAAGCTCTGGGAGTCGAGAACGTGCCTTGATACTTTGAACTTCCACCACTCTAAGGGTAGATCACGGAGCAGCCGCATCACAGCACCACCTGGGACCTTGTTAGAAATGCAGATTTTCGGGGTGCCCGGGTGGCTCAGTCGGTTAAGCGTCTGCCTTCGGCTCAGGTCATGATTCCAGGGTCCTGGGATCGAGTCCCATGTCGGGCTCCCTGCTCAACGGGGAGTCTGCTTCTCCCTCTCCTGCCTCTCTTCCTGTCTTGCACTCTCTCTCTCTCTCAAATAAATAAAATCTTTAAAAAAAAAAAAGAAATGCAGATTTTCAGACTCACTCTCTCTCTCAGATCCACTGATTTAGAGAGGACTTTTTACCAAGATCTCCTGGTGACCTGTATACACAGTAAGCTTTGAGAAGCATGGGCATAAGGTATGAAGATACTATCTATAGTTCAAGGGGTAGGACCCTCAAGCCTCAAAAGACAACTCAAATTAAATAAGTATTTGCTCATGTATTTTTACTTCATGGCATCATTATCAACCCTACTGGGCTGCTCCTTGGCCTGTAACTGGAGGAAAACAAACACTCCCCTCTCCTCCTTACTAAGAAAGTCTTCTCCAAATGTTTTCTGGTCAATGATGCTAGTCTCTGGCATCCACAGAGCACCTGGGAGCTCACCTCCTTGCTCCTGAAGCCCTGACACTCACCTATGACCTTGGTCTAGGGTCAGCTTGCCTTGACCTTACAATGCTTATTCTTACAGGGATAGGGAACAGGAGAGGCTAGACAAGTGTACAGCTTGGGATGAGCTTACTTTGGAAGCTTCTTGCTTTTCCTAAGAGTAATGAAAGAAAGGTTCCCTTCTTGGCACTTCTATGCAAAAGGTATACCTGAAAACCACATAAAAATAACTTCTAGCGACCATTCTTCAAAGCACAATATTTCTATATTTCAACATGGCATATAAAAGCTGAAATTTGGCAAGTCAACATTAGTGGTTTTTCTAGGTGTGTGTTTTCCAGCTTTCCCATAGAGTACCCATGAAATGTCATAAATGCAGCTTAACGAGGGATTCACAAACAGAAATGCCGCCCCGTCTGGTTTCTTGCACGGGGAGGGAAAGAAGTGAGTTCATTAAAATTCTGGTGATACAAGATCTGCTGTGAAGAAAATCCATTTGTTTTAGTTTAAATTAGAACTTATACCTTGATGACAGCTCGGAATCTAGTGAAAATTTAAGGGAGCCCAATTATCTGAAATGAAAAGCGAGACCATGAAATGCCAGCCCATTTAGACAATTTGAATATATTCTTATTCACTCGTGGCTCTTGGGGCTCGAATCCAGGCGAAATGCCTTACTTGAACCAGAATCTGGCCTGATAATAATTGGCACAAAGATGAATTTAAAAAGTGCATTTGAAAAGATGAGCCACTTAACAATTCTTCCCTGCTCTGCAGGAAATAGACTGAAGCTGGATCTTGCCGTGTTACTCATTCAATGATGCAGGAAGGGAGGACTGAGCAACATGGAACTCCTTTCACTACATTTCTCTAAAGGATGTAAGTTTTTATATCTGAAATAGTTTCAAATGAAAATTAACCTCTCAAATTCGACATCAATATAAAGGAACAATTTAACACATATCAATATCTCTAAGACACCGTGGAATAAGACATACCATTATTTTACATACAGCTAAAAAAGACAAAAATGCTGTGAATTACATTAGGACACGCCATTGATTATAAGATGACTCTCAATTTCAGAGATGATGAAACATGGGGCAAAATGTGTCTTAGAGCTGTTGGCATTCAGTAAATTAAAAGCACAACATAAATGATGCTTTCATGAGAGGAGGACAACAACCCTTCCTGCCACAAATGTAAGGTTTGGCGTCAATGGTGGCAACATCACTCCTGGTTAATGATGCAATAATACCCTCTTCGCTGGCTTTGTCTAATGCTCAGCACCCCAATACACGCTGCCTCTGTACCAAACGTTCGAGATTAATCCTAAAATCTGGCTAATGCAGAATCCAGTGTTCTTCCTTTGGGGGCAAAAATGGCGGCAAAGCACAGCCTACAGCCTGGCTTGCATTTTACTCGTTGCAAACATGGCTGCATGTGGAGACCAGCGTGCATTTTTACCAAAAGGATGCTAATTATAAAGAGCGGAAGAGTCAGGAGGGTGCACACCTCCAATTTCAAATGGGCGCCTAGGCCTTGGTAGAGGCTCGTCTTGTGGTTTGGTAATGTGTCAGCTGCGCTGGTAAGTTACACAGGTAAGATGTACCCAGGTGGAGCCTAAGGGACCCTTAAGTACAGCTCTCAGGATTCTAGAGTCCTTTGAGCTTCTTGCCAGGATTTAGTTCTTTTTTTCATTTTTTCCAGTGAACACAGTCCAAAGGACCTCGAGGGGCTAGAAAAAGCCAAAAATGAAACAGCAAAATCCCATAAAGCACTTCTAATTTAATAAGTGGATTAGGAAAATTGAAGCATTTTCTGGATAGGTGGACTGACAGGATTTGCCAGAAAGTTGCCAAATCTCCACTTCAAGTCACCCTGTGTGGAACTATGCAAACTTCTCTAATTCTTTAGAAATGAAAAGAGAAATCCCCACGGCAGCTTTAGAAGAAGAGCAACTGGCATACTCACGATGACTGCGAGGCCTTTCTTCTGAGCAAATAGTCCACCACATCGGGATCGGTCTCCAACAGGCTGATCAGCACTTCGTTCTGGAGATCTGGAGGAACCTGGAGGGGCCAAATGTCGAGGCATAAATCAAACCATTCCAGAAAGAGGAAAACTATGGTCACTGGCAACTCTACAATAACATGAAACAGAGCCTTAAAAGTCGTAACAGAACAGAGTGATTTGCCATTAAAACCAAACCTACACCCATACAGCCAGTTTAATTCTTAGGACAAAGTGGCTGGTTACCAAAACGTCAAATTCAATCCAAACTGTCACCCCTCTTGTGACTGGAGATGTAGCCTAATCACTTGATAACCTCTATTGCTCAGACTAGATTTTCTTGGCTTTGAATAAGCAAAATCTCATGGTTAAGAGGGATGGTGGTCATAATTTATTGTCCAAATGGGGACACCTTCTAGAGTTCCTATTTATAACTATGCCAAGACAACAGGCATAAATTATAACTGTCTTGGGCAGTTCTAGAACATATGATCTGTTTAAGAGAATGGGCCCTTGGGGCACCTGGGTGGCTCAGTCGGTTAAGCATCTGACTCTTGATTTTGGTTCAGGTCTTGATCTCAGGGTTGTGAGATCGAGCCCCATGTTGGGCTCCACGCTGGTGGAGCCTGCTTAGGATTCCCTCTCTCCCTCCCCCTCTGCACCCCACCCACCCCCGTCTCTCTCTGTCTCTTTAAAAGAAAAAAAAAAAGAGGACAGGCCCTTGAGCCAGACTGTGTTTGAGTCCTAGTGCCATTTATTAGCTATGGAACCTTCGGCAAGGCACATGACCTCTGTAGGTCTCAGTTTCCTCATCTGTTAAGTGGAGAGAATGATAGGCCTCACCACAAAGGGTTGCTGTGGTGATCGAATGACTTAGCACACATTGAGAACTTAGAAAAGTATGTGGCAGAGAGTAAACATTCAAAAACATGCTGACTACTATACTGGCCCATGTCATTTTATCATTGGGTGCTTGCACTCACCCCTTCCTTGCATCCTGGTCCATCAACAATGAAAAAAGTTCCTAGCTTCAGAATTTGACGAGGTGTTTGCTCGAGTTCTATATATGAGCGTCACATTTCCCTAGGCTAACCCACAGCATGTTAGAAGATGGCCTTATAGGGGCTCCTGGGTGGCACAGCAGTTAAGCATCTGCCTTTGGCTCAGGGCGTGATCCCGGCATCCTGGGATCGAGCCCCACATCAGGCTATGAGCCTGCTTCTTCCTCTCCCACTCCCCCTGCTTGTGTTCCCTCTCTCGCTGGCTGTCTCTATCTCTGTCAAATAAATAAATAAAATCTTAACAACAACAAAAAAAGATGGCCTTATAATCCTAAGCCACACTATTGTGTGAAAATGTTCTATGAGAAAACACTGAACTCAGCTCCAACGGGCTTTCTACTCTACAGATGCTGGTAGCTCAAGTAAAGGAAATTCAAATTATTGAGAGGAAACAACATTTCCGTCTGCTTCTCTCACAGGAGTGCTTGGAGACCAGGCTTTTAAAACCTGCAGGGACAAGTCTTTGGAGGATAAGTGGCGGAGGGAAGAATTTGCCTCCCACCTCTTATAGAACACAACTCTTCTTGAGCTCTGAGAAGCTGGAAACAATTTTATTAATAAAAACAGGGATGAGAAAGCAGCAACAAAACGCTTTCCTTCCCTCATAAATCTGTTCCTCCCACTTCATCCTGAATCTTCATTAATGACATTGCCAAGCCCTACTCACACAAACTCAAAATCTGGGTTGCGTTCAAGCTTCTCTGTGTCTTCTCCCTTCCCTGTTCAGAACCAGGAGACCTACTTGCCTTCATCTCCGTGAGGCCTATTCGTTCTTTCCTCCACCTCCCATTCTGACCGCACCGATCCAAGTTCGAGCCCTCCTTAACCCTTTGTAGTGGGCATCTGTTGGCCATTACCAGCTTCTGTTTCCCTCTTGTTGTAACAGTTCTGCCCCAAGTTCCCTCTGAAGAATCAACTGCTCCCTAAGCCTTAGCTCCAGGGTGATGTGTAAGCTGGTCTAAGGCCACCATCATTCCCCTCCGGGACCACTGGAGCTGCCTGCACAACGGGCATGTGACTCCATTGGAGGTAATGAAAAGCCGGGAGAGTTTGCCCGAGGCATCTGAGGAGAGACAATACAGGGCCAGAAGCTACATGGGGCCTGAGGATTGTGCTGATGATGGAAGAAAACACAGAAAGAAGTGGAAAGAAGGAATCTCTCGATATCATGAGTCCTAGGTAAACCTATGCCTGAAGCCACATTTGCCTGTGGACCTCAAATTCCTTAAACTACTTTGAGATTTTAGTTGAAAAGAAAGATACACCCTTCATGGGCCTTTGATGCAACTGCTTGCTACCTTAGACACGAGCTCTTTCCTTCACCACGGTATCTAATTCCTTCTCTGCGTGGTTGTCCGAGCGCTCTGATCATGATGCCTGCTCAGAAACCTTTTTATCCCTACAGTGGAAGTCCTCCACTCACTTGCTCGTGTTTGCCATTTTGTCCCCTGGCGGCCACCCTCACAAGCTCTCTACTTCAGCAACCACTGCACTCCTCGCTCTGGCCTTTTCCCACCTCATTCCATTCATTCATTACATAAATATTTGGTGAATGCTTATGGAGTGCCAGGCACAGGATGCTGGGTTTCAGCTAAAAACAAACAGGCGAGAATCCTTGCCTCCTTGAAACTGACAATCAATAAGGGAAGACCAGCATTAGACGAATAAACAAAGCAGACGTAGCATGGATCACACGGAGCCAAACAAAGCAGAGAAGGGGCAACGGACTGTGCAGGGAGGACGTGGGCAGGCAGCGGCCATTTAAATAGGATGGCAGGTCACAGAGAAACTGCCATTTGAACAGAGAACTGAAGTCGACGAAGGAATTGGAGAAAATCATTCCCAGCAGAAGGAAAAAAAAAATCAGCAAGATCATGAGTCAGGAGCAGAGAGGAGGCCAGTGAGGCTGGAAGGAATGAGGAAGGAGGCGAGCAGTAGGAAGCGGGTCAGGTAGCCAAGGCCAGATGTTGTGGAGTCTTACGGGTCATGATAAGGACATCTGCTCTCAATCTAGGTGGCTGGGGAGTCACTGGGGGTTTTGAGCAGGGGACTAACGTGAATTGTCATCGCTGGCTGCTGCACTGATGGCAGGTTGCAGGGAAGCAAGGGGGTGACGCAGGGAGTGCAGAGAGGGGCCGCTGCAATATCCAGAAGAGAGACAGTGGAGGGCTGAACCAGGACAGTGAGCTGATGAGAAATCTGTGGATCCTGGAGACAGTGAAGATAGAGATGATCCCATTAGCTAATTTGCTGGCTGGAGAGAGGGAGAAGAAGAAAGACGCCTTCCACGTTTGGAGTGGAGAGGCAGGCACTCAGAAGCACGGGGTTGCCGCTGACACTGACCGGTGTAGAGAAGCTGCAGGTGGAGGAGGCTGGAGGTCACGGCTAGGAGGGGGGCTTCGCTAGGGTAAGTGGGGGAAGCCTGTGGGACATCCACATGAAAGAGACATCTAGGAGAAAACTGGGAATAAGACTCTGAGGTTCAGGACAGAGGCTTGGGCTGGACAGAGAAATTTGGGAGATGCATATAGATGGCATTACAAGCTCTGTGACCAAACCCCATGGCCCGGGAATGAGAAAGGAAGGAGAAGAGAAGGGACAGGGCTCTTAGGTCAAGGCTGAGGGGTTCGATTCTCTTAGTTTATTGAATAAATTAAACAAATAAAAAGACTGATAATTTTTACTGCAATTTTTTCAAACAACACGACCCAACCAATACACACTATTACATCAATTTGTCAAAAAAGTCACGCCTGAAGGGTAAAAATGAGGAGAGAACTCATTTTTTTGAAAAATGAACAGAAAGCAAAAAATAATATAAACCAAAAACGTGTATCCTGAACACTTTTTAAAAGAAACTTCCATGAGCAAGTGAGGAAAAATATTTGTTTTTCATCCACTTAGTTTAATTTAAAATTTTCTATGCTTAGATACATAATAAAAATTTTTGCTCCAAGCATCAATCCATTCCCACTGAAGAACAAACAGCCCTCATGCATACCCTTCGGAGTGCTGTAAGCATCACAATATTAATTCTGTGAGAGTATACGGTGTGTCTGATGATAAATTATTAACTTGGGCACACTATTAGAATAGGTTACAGGAAGTATCATTATTTAAAACATAACTTTCCATAACGTTCTGTTAAATTATTCCATAATTCAGAGTTTTTACTCTTTCAGCTCGGCTTGGTTCCCAACCAATTATAATCATTGAGGTTTATTTTATGTAACATACATGACTTTTACTTGGTTTACTTGCAAATAGAAAGGGTCAGTGTTATAAATCTATCTATAGTTTCTTTTTAAAAGACCCATGATACCATTTTGGCTCAGAGACACTCTTTACAAATAAGTTAAAAAACCACAGTTACAAAACGTGGATCCCTCTATTGCAGGAAGGGTAGGTAATATTTTCCCCTGTATTAGCTAAGACTGACTGCAGCGTACAAAATCCATTATTTTAATTAGTTTATTTATATCCCATCTTGTTACAAAATGACTTAAAGGAGCTTTAAAAATTCATATGATAAAACCACATTTGTTTGTTCGTTATTAAGGAATGGTACAGAAAATTGGGGCCAGTGGGAAAGCGAGGGTAGAGAATTTGAAATGATGCCTTGAACTGACTTGTAATATTCGTATAACAGCCTCTAGTGCTGTTTTCCTAACAATCCCTCCAATCTTTGTCCCTATTTGCATGTTTCATTTTCTATTACTTAATTAAAATTTCAAACTACCGTCTCAGTTCAATTGGATGAACTGAAGTTCATCATTCATTTTCTGTGAAGTTAGATACTTAACAGAGAAACACAAGTCAAGGGAATGAACTGATAGGAAACAGGAGCTTATGGTAAGTCAGAAATACCCAGACAGATCATTCCTATATATGCTCCTTTGCAGGAATCAGGATGCTGTCAAAAGAATTTCTGATTAAGAGTCAATAGCCCCTGAGGTCCAGTTTTTATCAGCTTTGCTGCTTATAATTAATTAATGTAAACTTGGATACATCAACCGTCTTTAGGATTCTGTTCCTGCATCTGAAAATCCAGGCATATCCTATCTGTCCCATTTACCTTTTGGAAGTGTGAGGAGGATCAAAAGGACCAACAGATTTGAAAGTACCTTACCGATTGCAAAGAGGTTCAGAATAAAGATATTGTTAGAAATAGACAAAATAATTAATAAATTAAACACTTAAAAAAACAAATAAAAGCAGATGGCTAATAGTTGTTCTGCAACTTCTTTCTTGACTAACCGACATCGGTCTCTGCCTCTTATCCTGTGCGCCCACAGAGAGGCACCACTCTCTTCTCCTTTGCTTAACACTCTGGGTGAGTAACTAAGTCGTGGGATTTCCTCTTGACATGTCTTTGCCCCTGACCTCCACCTGAATTTCTAGAGTTCAAGTTTGTGATCTGTTGGCCCCTCAGCTGCAATGGTCTTGAAGCCAACTCGAGGTAGCTTCTCCCTTCTGGTTCCTTCTCTTCCACCAGACCTCAAGTCTTCGGTTGGTCATATCGGTAGAAGGTAAATTGCCCGAAGGCAGGGATGGTCTGACTCATCCGGCCAGAAGCGACACAGGCTCCTGAGGTTGTAGCTCTCTGTCAGCTAGCCTCTTTCGCAGGGAGGGCAAGGCAAGCTCATGTGTGCCAACCCTGGCTGGGGTACCCCAAGTGGGGGTCTTGAAACATCTCTTTTCATCACTGGATGTGATGATGGCTGCAAAAGATGCTGGAAATAACTTCAGTGTCTTGTAGCTGAAGATGGCAGAGCAGAGAGAGCGAAAGTGCAGGTGAGCCGCTAAAACCCCACCCCTTAGGCTGCTTCTGTGACGTAATAATCCTGCTGCTTGCAGCCACTGGCAGTTGAGTTTTCTCCTCCTAGCAGTCAGAGGCTTTCTCAATCATGCCTCCTCTTTTTCGTCTTTTCTCTCCCGAAGTTCCTACCTGCATATCCATGACCCTTCACCCACTAACTCTCACAGGTCAGTATTGTACTCTTCTAGAACACAAGCTAGGAGGCGTTTCCTACCCAATGAATGCTCAAAAAAATGTTTTCAGAATGGTGACAAATAATAATCAAAAAGAACCCAGAATTATTGGTCTTCATGGCGTATGTACACTGGTTCTGTTACCTTTGTGTAGATGCTTCTCTCTGTTTATAAATAGTACCAGTGTCATGCTCTAGCAAAATCTCCTTGCTATTAATTTTTAGAGTTGGATAATTTCCTTTCTCAACTGAGGATCATCAGAAATTTTCTGACATGTTCATAAACTATTGTTCCCATTAATATAAAAATGAAAACTTTTTCATTTTCATTTTTCATTTTCTCATTTGAAACCTCTTGGTTTCAGCTCAGGTCATGATCTCAGGGTCATGAGATCGAGGTCCGCATCAGGCTCTGAGCTCAGTGAGGAGTCTGCTTGAGATTCTTTCCCCGACCTCTCCCTCCTTCTCCCTCCCCCTTTGCTCCTCCCCCAACTGACACATGCATTCTCTCTCTCTCTCTCTCTCTCAAATAAATAAACAAAATCTTTTTTAAAAAATGAAAAATGAGGGGAGTGTGGCTGGCTCAGTCAGTGGAGCATGCAACTCCTGATTTTGGGGTCATGAGTTCGAGCCCCACGTTGGACAGAGATTACTTAAAAAAAAAAATGAAGAATGAAAAATATGACTCCACAACAAAACACATTTTATCTTTTTTTCTTCCGGGATTTTGTATATAGCAAAATGGAAACTAAGTTGGACTGTGAAACACACATTACTTTTAAAACTCAACCAGTTCTGCACAGAATTGTGCAGTGAAGAAACAAAGCCCACCCCCAACAGCTACTTCCCTTACGATTTATTGTTTCACATCAAAATCTCTACTGGGGTTTAGTCAACTATTTAGCAAGTTTAAATATTTTCCAAGGGTACCATTTATGGCTGTGTTTATCTGGAGACTCAACTCCTTAGATTTCCATGTGCTCCTTCACAGCAGAATGCTATTTCAAAAATCAAAAGAACTTCGGACTCTCCTGCTTCAGAGAAAAAATGTAAACACCGCACATAGGAAGGCATAAAACTGTCACAGTGAAAATCCACCCTATCAAATTAAAAATGAAACCTTGAACAGTTGCCGAGGGTATAACACTTAATGATGTAGATTATTCTTTAAACCTCAGAGAGGGAAAAATGGCTCAAGTTTTCTCCATTTACTAAGTCACTATAACAAACCTTCATGACTCCGAGCATTCCACACCAATCCATCCCTTTGCATCGGACCAAGAAGGGTGCTTCGGCATTGCAAACTCTACCACTTTCCAGCAAAAGCAAGTATCAATGGAAGTCATGATGACATTTTTGTAAATTACCGTACACACTGAAAGAAGTCACTAATCACTTGGGCTGTTTGTGAGAGCAAAAGCTCAAACATGGGCAGGCGCGGCCCAGAACTTTTGTGCGACTGTGGCAGAGGATGGCGTCACATTATGAGAAGGGGCTCTGGGTGTCTCTGGAGGGTCAGAATGCACAACGTTCAACAAATTTTTCTCAAGTGCCTGATACGTGCCAGGCAGCATGTGAGTGAACAAATACAGTCAAGGAGCCCAGGACTTGTGGAGCTCTGGTTGGGGGAAGATGCGAGGAGGAAAGATGAAGAAAACTGAGCAGGCCTTGCTCCATGGCCCCAGGCTAAAGGCGCTGGACACCGCGCAGGCACGAATGCTTCTGCTCCTGTCCGCCTGTGTCTCTGGCAGTACACGTGCGCCGTCGTTGTCGCTGCGGGCAGGGACAAGGGGAGCAGGCCCCAGCAGGAACACGTACAGGCTCTTGCAGCCACCTGCCAGCCTGAACGTCAAGCCAGTTGCTGTTATGATTAGTCCAGAGGGATGAATGCTGTTAAACGTCTCCTTTGCTCCCCATTTTCAAACTGGCTAACGTAGTCTCTTTCTCCCCTGCAAGCGGACTCCATATCTGAGACACCACATTGAACCACTTTATCTTTCATGCTGTAGAAATAATTCACTTAGTTGCTGCATCACGTGGGCAAACTACCTTGGCTTACTCCTCACGAAATGGTAGTGAAATTTAGATTAGCTGATGAGGTACAGAATGACCGGCCCAACCCCTGGCACATAAACAGCGGTTCTTTAAAAAACAGTTGTAGTATAAACAAAGGAAATGGACATCATATATAATTATCTGGCTATGTTGGTAGGGGCTGGTTCCTTGTTTGATGACCTGGATCACTGCTTGACTCCCTTTGATTTGGCATGCAAAAGCCGTTTTAAGAAACTGCAGTTTGCGTCGGGGAACAAAGGGAACACGAAGCGAAGCTTGGCTTCCGAGCTTGGAATCCTCACGTTGGCCTCTGACCCTTGCTTCCAGTGGTTCTCAGTTGAAAATTCCCATGTGCGCGGTGCTGGTCCCCAGCTCGGGCTGACGAACTGGCAGGCTGGGAGCGCGCTGGCGTTCCCACGTCTCCAATGCACCCCGGACTGTTCATCAGCCTGGAAGGGTGGTGCCTTCTCTTCTTTCCCTCTCTCCAAAAAAGGAGCCCTGGTAGGAATCATTTAGTACCGGCCCTCAGAACGAGCTGACAGTTTTCTCCACTCTGCTCTGAAGCTCTTATCAATTCCAGGAGCAAAGATGAGTTTTCTCTGGGATTGCCAATATCAGTTATGGAAGTAACAAGTTTCGGAACAATGCATGGTAATGATTTAGTTGGGGAATGTTTTCTACCTTACAATGACACCAGTGAGTGTTTCTAGATATGCATGAGCCTTCTCTCTTATTTCCAGCGTTCCCAGGGCATATCATTTCATGTTATCTGGTTTTTAAACTGTTGATAGCAGTTTAAACTGTTGATAGGGTCATGATTTACAGGTGAGGGAGTTGAAGGGGTATGGGCACTGAACCAAACACAAAGAAACAACAGAAACGCATTTCAGCAAATCATTACTGGGCCCCTGTTCACTTTTTTGGATGTCACTGAACTGTAAACCAAATGAAAATCCCTGTCTTTAGAAAGTTTGCATTCTGTTAGGTTTCAATAAGCACCATAAATAAGTATACCATACAGTGAGTTAAAAGGTGAAAGATGCCACGGGAAAAAGAAAAAGAGGAGCCGGGTGAGGGAGGAGGAGTGTGGGTGCGTGGGAGCAGCTCACACTGTTCGGTCGAGTGGGCATGGGGGTGCGACAGGGCAGCATCTTGTCCATTTCATGTAGTAACAGCAGTGATGTCTTCTGTTTTGTGTGCCTAGTGTATGTCAGTTCTTGTCCCAAGTACCTTAAGATGTCATTTCTAATTCTCAGAATAATCCTAAAAATGAGGTAACCTCATCTCATTTTTGTACATCAGGAAACCAAAGGCTCAGTGAGGTTGAGCATGGGCCCAACATCACATAGCAAATACATGGCCGAGCAAGGATTTGAATTCTGGTAGCTCACTGCAAAGCTCATGGTCTTTCCTGCACCTTGGTGGTTTTCCAGGGTGGGGTTTCCCAAGGTGTGGTTCGGAAAGGACCAGAATGCCCAGGAGGTGGCTGTTAGCAAGTGCGGATTCCTGGGCCCCATCCCAGTACTACTCCATCTGATTCTCTGGAGTGTGGCCCAGGAATCTGCATGTCTGGCAAACGTCCTCCCCGCTCTGCTGCACACTCAAGTTTGAGAGCAACTATTACGATCGGCTGCCTCGGTTTTTGAGAGAGGGATCACGATGGCTGTTATCGGGACCTCTCTCCAGCTCTAGGATTTCCAACCCAGGGCCTGAAAAGCAAACAACTGGTGTGAAAGCCTGTCCTAGCCAGGCTCTTGAAGCCTGCGCCAGCCTCCGAACGCAGGCCCCTCTCCTGCGTGATGGGACAGAGCCAGGTTCTTTTCGGCCCTCTCTCTCTAGCTCAGATGCCTCTCCCACGTGGCAGAGGCGGCCTCAACGTCAGGACGTGAAGGACATTGTTAACACTCAGAACAAACGCTGGGTGGTCGCCAGGCCTCTGTGGGTTTGTACAATCCTTCCATCCGTTTTGCCACCTTTCCCGACAAGTCTTCCTTTCTAATGCCAATGGGGAGCAAGGCCTCCCTTTCTGAGCTCATCGACCCCTCCAAGGCCATGAAACGGCACAGTGGCTAAAAACCTTCCACCATCAGGCTTTGGCCGTCCTTGTGTGGAATCATCGTGCTCGTTATGAAAGTTTCTCTAAGAAACAAAACAAAACGAACAAAACAGAACATACATGACTGAATTTTTGTCCACCCACGCAGACCAGCTTTGCCAACCAGCCAGCAGCTTTAGGATAACCAATCAGGTTCTGAAATGCCAAATATGCGCAGAGGACCTGCCGGTGATGAGTTTCATTTTCTTTTGTGCTTTATAGAAATAAAGAGGTAACGTCAGGGCAAGAGCACAGGAGTGTGTAGACTGTAGAACTAGAAGGGATCTTGGTTTTCATTCATTCTAACCTTGTCCTCTGATAACTGAAGAAGCAGACACCTCAGAAGGTGAGGTCACGAAGCTGATGTGGAGCAAAGAAAGGACTAGGGCAAAGCTTTCTGATTCCAGAGCCAGTTGGCTTTTTACTGACCTCGGCTTAGGATCTTTGTCTCACCTCTCCTCCCTTTTTCTTCCTCAATACATAATTCCCATCATCTGTCTAAGGAAACCAAGGATGCTTATATTAATTTTAACTTAGTCTGGAAAGGTATCCTTAATTCCTCCGTGTCTAAACCTTTTCACATATATAAAGAGTAAAGATTAACAATATGGAAATCGTATGTTCCAGAACTACCCCTGAATCATTCATTAATTCAATATTTCTTGTGTTTCTACCATGTGCCAGGCACAGGGGGGAATGCAGTAAAGAAAGGAGATGGAAATGGACACAAATTCATCCTATCGTGGAGCCTGCATTCCAGTGGGGAAACACACAACAAACAGAAGAGCTTAGTAAAACCCTGTATTCGTAGTGATGAGTGCCACGGAGAAAAAGCAGGGAGAAGGGAGAGGGAACAGGAAGCGAGGGTGTGTGTACATGGGGGTGGGGGTGGGGCTGTATTTTAGACCACAACTGGGGAGCACAGATATGAGTTACTACCCCAGAGACCCTAGACATCAATGTCTCCCAAGAACGGCAAGCGAACAGCATATCTGGAAAATGCTGGAAAAGGTGGAACCAATGGACTGATGTTCCTCTGCTGTTTTCTGTAGTCCGGGCGGCAGGAAATGGTGGCCAGGAAGGGCTGTTAATATCCGAGTGGAAAAGAAATGCCTGATGGTCTGTGGTTTCATCTAAAGAACTTTGCTTAGAATATAGAATTTAGAGAACAGAATCAAGATCGGTGAGAGGTATTATTTTGTTAAAAAAAAATCCAGAGAGCATGAAGTCATGCCAAGACTACTTGGCAAGATGACATGTGACTTAAAACTTGAAGAAAATGTTGAGAAGTTCAGTTATTTGATTCATCCTAATATGTAATTAATTACGAGGGTTTCGGCTGAAGTGTGAAACTTATATGCAGGCAACGACTAATTCCACATTTTTTCAGAGCTCATCGTTTGCAAACAGGACAGCACTTCAGAGACTCAAAGAGGACCAAGACACCGTTCTACCTCCATGAACTGTCCACTGTGTGTAAAGCCATTTTCTCTTCTTCCTGGGCATCCAGCAGGAATCCGTTTCCCAGCTTCCCTTGTAGTTAAGCATGGCTTGTGCAATGGGATTTGAGTGGATGTGACAGATGGCCCTTCTAGGTTCGGCCCATAAAATCCTAGGGGATTGCAGTCTCAAGACGCAAGGAGCTCAAGTCCCTAAATTGTTAGCTGCAAAGCTGTCTGACAAACATCTGATTACACTTTACGTCAACAAGTTATTTATGTCTGCTGTGCCGAAGTACTGAGATGTGGGCCAGCCCATGTTGCCCAACTAACAAGATTATTAATTGACATTGACATAGAATTTTACAGCCTGCAGAATGCTTTCACATAAATGATTCTGGGAACCCCCCTGGGAAATAGGGCGTACTTTTAACTTTCCCATTTCACAGAAGCTGAAATCGATGCTTGCTGAGTGCTGAATTACTTGGTCGCGATCACACAGGTCAGATGCAGAGGGCAAAGATCTAAAGCACTGGCTCTCAAATTTACAAAAATATTGGTGAGAGACAAACGTGGAAATAAATCTGATGCAAGGCATTTGATAAATGTAGACAAAATACGAAGGAGATTCGGAAGAGGGAACTAACACGCTTGGTTGAGGAAGCCACACAAGGCTCTGGTGGAGTAGGGTAAGATTTATGGTGAGCGTTTGCAAATTGACAGGAGAAATGGGAGAGGAAACATGGAGAAAGTTCGTGTAAATTTTGACATGCAATATGAGCGGCGAACAGAAATAGAAGAGACTTGGCATCTGTTCTAATGTTTCAAGGGAAGTTGAAGCAAGCAGTGCAGTTTTTTGAAGGAAAACAGGAACTGGTAATTCAATACAAATAAAAAAAGTATTTATTGAGTGCCTGCCAGATGGAGGGCCTTCCAGAAGCGTACAGAGGATACAGGGAGAAGATAACAAGGGCACAGCCCGTATTTCAGATGCATTTGTAAACTATGAAGGGAACTAGTCATAAATGACTATAACACAATGTTGAGTAAGAGAAACATCAATAAGAACAGTGATGGGGGTCGAGGGACAGAGAAGTGACGTGAGAAGGATATGGAGAGAGAGGTGAAGCTTCATGGAGGAGTAAGACGTCAAGATTGACCTTGGAGGAGGGGCCATCGATGCGGGTGGTTATGAATTACATGGATTCAGGAGGGCCACATATAACTCCCAAAAGAAGGGTGTTATCAGTATTTTGAGCAAGGACATCGCCATCTGAATAATTAAATGACTCCAAAATGTGACCGTGGTTTAGGGGACAACAAAATGCAATTTACAACTTGGATATGTTTGTTTAAATGTGGGATCACACACTTCCAGTGACATCACGGCTCCGTGCATTTCTACTTCTATTGAAACTGCCCGGCTTCCAGTGAATTCGGGCAACGGCCGGCGCCGTGGACCAGAGAGGGCGTGTGTGCGTTTTAGTACGCAGCCCAAGAGCATCACAAGGCAGAGCCACTTACCATGAACAGGGCTTCATAATTTTCAATCATTTTCTGCACCACAGCAATGATGGCTGTGCTCTCCTCAGCCCGGGCTGAGCTCTGGACAGAGAATTCTTTGTCTGATGATTTCTGCTTGTGCAGCAGGTTGGGTCCAAATATGGTGGCCAAGTTTAGAGAGGTCATTTTGTTCCCAGTGACCTGTAAGAGCGGACAACACAAGGATTGGTGTTATTTTTGCTTTTCAAACTGCTGGGTGGGTCAGTAATCAAAGGGACCTTTTTCCTTATTTTTTTTTCTGCCAGGACTATATCACCCCGGCAGAATCTGTGCGGAGCACTGTCATTTCCCTTTCGCTTCATGTCTTGAATTGAGTCTCTTAGCTCGGTGGTCATTTCAATAGCATCTTAAGTACAATTTCACATCTCTAAGTTATTCGCTGTGAAACTGGTACTATATACAATGTTCACCCTGTCTGCTTTTAAAAAATACTGATGTACGTCCATCCATCCATCCATCTAACCAACCACTCGTCCATCCATCTAAGCCAGCCAGCCCTCCATCTATCTCCGCATCCATCAATCCATCATCCCTCTATTAAATCATCCACTCAGGGCCTACCATCGGCTACACCATTTTTGTGGATACGAATTATTTAAAATTTTCCCAACAATAACCACAGTACAGTGCTTATTTTAAAGAGTTCACCTTCTAAAGGAAAAATAAACATACCAATTACAAGGACTGAGTACAAAGTATGAAGCTATCAACTCTGGAGACCCCAGGGACACTCCAAAGAGGTGGCGATATTTGCACAAAACCACGAAGAACAGAGTTTGTTAGGCTGAAAAGCAGAGGAGCTGAGGCAAGAGACAATCTGACAGTAGAAAGGACACCCTACGCAAAAACAGAAACACATAAAATACATCTAGGAACACTCTCCCCACCCCCAGGTGGCAGAAGGTTCTGCAGGAAAGGCAGGCACGGGCCATTGCAACATGTACCCTGCGGGCAAAACTGCCCCTGGTTGAGAACTACTGGGCTAGGCAAATTTTTCTTTCTCTTGTCGATATTAGTTGAAAATCTAGGAACACAGGGATATGTATGGGGACTGTGGCTGCTTGGTGGGGCTCCCTGGTCTGGGAAGATGTGCACAGCCTTTAAAAGGCATCCGGGTGCCCAGCAAAGAATTCAAGAGTCCTGGTTCCCAGCCATGAGAAAGACTCCTGGTCCCACCCTTGTCCTGGGGAGACCTGAGCCCTGGGCCCTGCGATCCCAGCATGGCACACGGCAGGTGCTATTTTTAGAAGGTGAGCCTGGTTTCGGGCCTCCTGCCAAGTGAAATGCTTTCACATGGTAAACACTGGGCTCTTTATACGTAGGACTGTTCGATTATTTTTTTCTTCGTTTTACTTCATTGATATAAAACGTGCCATTTTCCTCGTTTGATTTTTCCTTTCTCTTCCTGGAAATTTACGGCTGAGGATAAAATCAACTATGTCATTTTCAAATTCATCCCTTTGGAACTCAGGCCTTTGGAGCGCTTCCCTTTACCCCCTTAAAGTCATATCAGGGTTTTCCCTTTTTTTTTTTTTTTAACATTAACGAACAGGAGATTTTGTTTTCTTTTAAAAGAATGTTTAGCACAAGGACAGTCCAGAACTCTGTTTCCGTTCCCTCCTTCTCCTGTTGCTATTCTGGGAATGCAATACAATCCGTCTGTAAAATGGCACATAGATTCCAGCTGCAGGCCATGCTGCTGCGGTTTGTTCATGCTTTTTTGTCGTGTGGTGATTTTTGTTTTACTGCGTTTGAGACTGGAAAGGAGACTCGTTCACAGACAGCTTCCACCCTTGCAGCCTCTATGTCTGTACACGTCTAGGTAACAACACGTGCACTTGGGGGCGGCTCATGACTTAATAGCCAGCCAATGAAAGGAACGATTTTTATCTTCACTAAATAAGCGTCCTAGATCCTTCCTAAACCTAATACGCATCGCTCACCTTTATTACCAGTCTAGCATGTACAGTCACCGGACTAGGAACTTTCCACAGGCCGTTTTGATTCTTTTGCACTATAAGCTCGTGAAGCGGCTGGGCTGTTGGCCTTTTTTTTTTTTTTTTTTAACAGACAGGGAAGTGATGCCCAGAGCCTGGAGCCAGGACGAGGGGCGGAGCTGAGAAGCCAGCCTGCATCTTCCTCATGACCCCGCACCTCCCACTGGTCACAGCACGGGGCAATGGGAAAGCTAAACTTTAGGCAGGGGCCAGGATCGGGGTGAGGAGAGCGAGGCACTGGTCCTGCTCCCGTTCCAAAGCCAACCTCCCGCTTCCCGGAGGCATGCACCTCCTCAGAGATCAGTAACCCCGGCTTCACACTAGTGGCTCGTAACGTCTTTTCTGCCTCATAGACTCTGAAGAACTGGAGGAGGCCTACGGACTCTCTCACCACAAAAGTGCATATCCACACAACATTTCCCATGCAATTCCAGAGCGTTCTTGGACAACCTGAAAAACCACGGCTCAAGAGGTTTCAATTATGTTCCTGCAATATTCTTTCTAGAAGAAATGAAATCGTTCTTCCCTTTGGGAATTTCTCTTTTCCCCAAGGAGCAAAGCAAATAAAACGGAATAAAATAAAGCAAACACAGATAGTGAAACACCAGACTTTGATAAAATACCATTATTTTCCCCCAGAAAAGCACTGATTGACTAGCCAACAAATCTCCTCACGCCCTTTTCAAAATCGTTAAGATCCTATTAGTTAATGATGCAGTAAATTGTAAGGGCCAATTCGAAAGGAAATATGCTCATTTCATAGAGGAGGAAGCTGAGACCTCCCTCTCCAACTCTGTTGTCTTCCTTCTTCCTCTATTTTGTAGAAACAAAGTCATGCAGCAAGGCCCTGGCGGAGCGCGTGTGAGCCTCCAAGCTCCACTTCTTCATGTTCCAAGTCGTAACAACTACCCAGCAGAGAAAGAGCACAACTAACCCCGACCAGCGAACAGGGGCGAGGAAAAGCTGAACGCTGCTCTGTTTCGGGAGCACAGTTTACAGTAGACTTTTGCCTCACTGCCGTGCACCCACCCTGTTTCCTCTATAGGCCTGCGCCAAACCACCACCAACAAAATATTTGGCAAACGACCTCTAGCTCCTCTCCCTCCACTCTTAACTCCAACCAGAGGGGCTTCCAGCTAAGCCCCATCCCCACGCAGAGCTTATGTGGGCCGTTCACTCAAGACCTACGCCTTCGCTCATGTGCAGTTTAAATTCTGTCTCCTCCATGAAGCCACTCCTAACTTTTCTGGCCCACGTTCACCACCTTTCCTCCGAACCGCTGGGGTGACTGCACTGCCTCCCCTCATGCTGTATTTGCCTGTATCCTCACCTCCTCCACCGCCTAGAGGCCGCAGCTTCCCAGACACAATAATTAGACAATCTCTGAACGACACTCGCTCAGGTAGGCGCTCAGGATGTACGTGATTCAAACGCCAAGGCCAGTGTGACACGGAGACATTTACAATACGAACTGCTGTTTTCCACATTGCTACTCACACAGAAGCTTCCCAACTCACTCTCTCCCTGCCTCTAACCAATCTGCAGCACAGGTGACCCTGCCTTTAGTGGAATCCTTCCCAACATTCAGGGCGTAAAAGAATGCAGCCCCTACCCCCTTAGAAAGGCATTCAGCACTAGATCAACACAGTCTAATCTCCCCTCATACCTTCTCGGGACCTTCCCACGCCATAGCCTTGCCTGCAATCTGAGACGGCTGCGCGGGCTACCCGTCTGCCTGTGACTTCGAACCATCTCACAGAAGCAACCCTCTCCTCCTCTTTCCCATGCTGCTTTAACGTCTGGTTACTAGTCCTTCATCTTGACTCAAGGTTTAGGTCGAGAGTGTCTAGAAACCCTTGCAAACTCTTGCTTCCCTGCACAACTTTGCTGTTCCCAGGATATTTTCCTATTCCTTAGAATAAACTAGTCTTCTCAACCACCGTGCAGCGCCAGGTGAAGAATCTGTATCCCCAAAGTTCAGATAAGGAAACTCAGGTTTAGGGAGGTTAACAGATTTCTCCAAGAACACATGGTCAGTTAGTTATAAAGCTACTGAGTGCTCTCGGCCAGGGGTGACTTTGCCCCCCCCCAACCCCTCACAGGTTACTCGGTAATGTCTAGAGATGCTTTTGGTTGTCACGACTGGGGCACGGTGGGGAGCTGCTACTGACATCGAGCGTTTAGTAAAGGCCTGGCTGCTGCTAAGGCATCCCAGGATGCACAGGGCAGCCCCTACAATTACCCGGTCACAAATATCAGTCATATGGAGGCTGGAAAACCCTCAGCTAGACCCCTCGTGGGGTTTTTTCCTAATTCTTATTCTAGATTTCTGCTCTTAGTAAGCTGGACCGGTTTGGGTTTGAGGCATAGCTGCGACTTTCCTGGTCACTGGATGGTCCCAACCACTATTCAATATGACAATGTGTGAATTAGAACAAGGAGCCCCTCCCTCAGCACATTCTCCTGAGGTCTTCTGGGACATTGTCCTGCTCACTCTGCAAACCTACAGTGCCTGTGGGGTCCACGGTGCCTCCCCCAGAGTTCTGAAATGCACAAATGGGCAACTTGTGCAACCGTAAGTGGAGCCCCCTGTGGGACACTGGGTGAGTTATTTAACCCCTCCAGGCCTCAGTTTCCACCTCTGAAACATGGGGGCTGCTATCACTGCTTGTGCAGTGAAGGACTGACTGTACTGCATAAAGCCTCTGGCATGCAGCCAACAAGGGGTCGGAGAGAGAGAGAGAGAGGATAGCTAGTGTACCAACAGGCCAAGTGGCGTTTGTACCCATCCGAGAATATCTTCTTCCTTTTGGCATAGGTGATGGAATCTCGTTCAGCATTTGGACTAAAAGAGTGTCTGAAAATGGTTCTAAAAAAGCAAGAATGGCTTCAATTGGACTTCCTTCCTTTCCTCGAGGCCTTCTCAGTCACCTAAGACCCAACCGTCTGCTCACATCTTACTTCAGAAGCATCAGAGAAGCAGTTGGCAAGCCTAGGAGCACAGACAGGGCTCTGCCTCTACCCAGTGATTAGGCAGATGATTCTACAGCTTGTGTTGTATCTGTAGCTGATAAAGGATGACACCCAGACGGGTAATACAACTACTCAACAATTATGAGAATTATAGTATATCCCTGGGAGAGCTGTGTCTGCTGAAATAAGGTGTCAGCACCATATTATGAAGCCTGAGGCCAGCAGAGGTGTCACTAATTATAACTACGATAGAGATACACGGCTAACTCTGGAAAGTTCCATTCTCACACCAACAGCGAGGATGATAATAAGAAATGCAGAACTGCCTTTCCGGGTTAAAGTGAAAAAAAAGAATATGACCAGGATTTTTAGGAAAGAAATTTGATAAATACAGAACTGAATCCACCATCAAGCTGAGTTCTGCTTAACAAGGATTTAAAAGAAAGGTTTCTGCGGTGAAGTAAGTTTGGAATGCATTTGGCCTCTTCGTGTTTGATTTATAATGAGTGTTAGCACAGGAAAGGGTCAGAGATCACCTGGGGAATCCAAGGTCAAGGAGAAGTATGACTGCATCGTATTAAAAAGGGAAACAGATATTTTGTTAAGGTGAAGATTAAATAGGTCATCTAAAATTGAGGCCAGCATCTCCTTTGTCCAAGGGTGAAACCAAAAACCACCTTGAAGCATATGGGTGTGATCAAAGAGAACCAGAACCCAGGACCTCAGAAGGGCAGGGGTGGGGTCACCCTAGGGCCCGAGTGGGGACCAGGTTCAAGGAGAACATCCCAGGAGGGCCCATGGGACTGTGCAGAATCTATCCAGTAGCTGACACCCTGTGGCATCGAGAGACATGGTGAGAGCAGATCAGACTTTCTAGTTCCTTCTAGTTCCTTCTCCACCTAGTTTGGAAGCAGGACTGACTCTCCATGGCTTTAAGCCTGTTGATTTTGGGGGAAGGGTTTAAGGAGAGAAAGGACCTCTCAAAAGGAGGATACTAGACTTCTAGCTATAGGGCAGATGGGAGCTTGAGGGACATTGGAAGAATAACAAGGTGACATCATAGTTGGGCTCCAAGTTAAGGAAGCAGATAAAATTAATGACAAGGGCAGCAATCTCCCCCCACCCCCATTACTCCATTTTTTCGTGATTGTAAACACCTCTGTAGCTCATTGCTCATCTTCACACGAACGGAAATCCAAGGTTTTGCATAAAGCATCATCAGGGAAAATGACAGCCTTGTTTAGAAGCGTTCTTGAAACACGGGGCGTTAATGGCCTATGTACTCTTAAGAACTGTCCCTCCTGAGAAAAGCCTGCACTAGTTCCCTGTCTACATGGATAGGCGGGTCAGGAAAGGGCAGGTGTCATTTCCTCCAGGTGAAACAGTTCTTCGAATCAATGGCCCACTCTTTTACAACCAGAAAAAGGAGGAGTCACGGCACCTGGGGCCACCGGGGGCGGGTCATACCTCTTGCCCATCTTTGCTGACGTTGTCGTTGGCGTGCTTGGCCACCATGGAGAGGAACTGTAGGAGGCGGTGGAGGGTGTCGCAGTTACAGGGAGGTAGAAGGTAGACGAGGAGCTGCAAGGTACCCAGCTGTTCCTCTGGTTCCAACACTAAGCAAGGCAAAAGGAGGCATTCTGAGTAAGTTAAAGGGGGAACTCCATCACTCGGGTTCCCAGAAGAGGCCCCTCTCAACCCCTTTCAGAAAGGGATTAGCCAGGCCAGTCACATTCCACTCCACCCTTTCTCCCATTGGCTTAGCAATTTAGCACAAGGATCTATGAAGGAATAAAGATAAAGTAGACCTGGGGAAATGAAACATCTAGAGTGAGAATTATCATCCCGGGTTGAAAGGTAGCTTAAATTCCCTTACTTTCTTCTCCCCTCCCTTCCCTGGCATTACTCATCATTTACTTTGTGGACTGCAGTCTTTCATTTTCAGTAAATATTTACTAACAATGACTGGGAGTTGGTGAACATTCTAAAAGTTGAGTTTATAGCAGATTTGAGGCCCTTTTCTGTTGAGCAATCCACAAGGAATCGACTTTTTGTTGGCAATAACCAAAGACAGGGCACAAGGACAGTGTCTTCACTCTCTTCCTTGATCTTGTTTTAATTGTGGCATTGGAGGAAGAAAAATATGGAGGCTTTCATAGCTCTGGCCTGTTCCTCCTTTTCTCCTCCATGTGATCTCTGTCTACAGCCCTCGAGCAGCCATATTGAAAGTCCTGCCACTGGGCTATGCCATCCTGCTTTCCCTGGAATGTTGCCTGCCTCCTTTTCTCACTCTGGATTCCTGTGGCTCCCTCCTTCCTCGTACCAGAAATGCAAACTCATTTTTAGGCACAGACTCAATGTGAACTCTTGCTGTTCCTCCAAAGCATCGATTTATAGCACTTTGTACTGGGCTGGGGTCATCTGAAAGCATCCCAAATTCTTCTTTGTTTCATGGCAACTTTCTTCTTGCTAATCCTCCCCAGGGTAAATCTCAGAAAATTCCCCAAATAGCCTACTCATTAGAGACCAATAAATAAGAACCAAAAAAAGTTACTGGGGAACACATGCACAAGGTTCGATGAGTGAGTCGGACATCCCAGTAAATCCCAGGACACATTCCTGCAAATGGCCGTATTACGCACAGAGAGTATTGATGAAGGCTGTGTACAGCTCCCTGGTGAGGAGGGGGTCCGGCATGTCCCTCAGGAACTCCTTCAGCAAGGCAGCCACATCATGGACGCTGTGCTCTTCCTCCAGAGAGACATCGACCCCACGGTCAAATTCCTCACGTAACTGGAAAAATAATGGTTCAAGTGGCAGTCTTATGACTCAATGTTCAGGGCCCAGCAAACAAAGTGTGGGGACATGCAGTATCTGGTATTAAGCTTACCCAGACACCAGAAAGGAGAAGAAAACAACATGTCGCCTTGATCTACAGAGTCTATGCAATCCAGCCATGAACATATATATATATATATATATATAAAATTATATAAATGTATATAGTATATATTATGTTTAAATATGTATATAAACGTATAAATTATATATAGACATATATAAATGCATTATTAAATAAATGTATCTGTAGGTTTAATGTTAATGATGCAAGCAGAAGGGCTGGAGAATAACATCCAGAAGGTTGGGGGGAAGAGCTGAGGGGTTGGGTCAAGGGTAAATGTGGGAGGGAGGAATTCATCTATCATACAGCAGTTCTGCATGTCAGTGATCCTACCAGGTTGGAATTTTGACATTTTACAGAAGTACTCAACAAGAAGGCAAGGTTTTTTGCTGCACATGATGAAATTTAAAACCCTAATAACCCATTTGTGACTAAGGCTCGAAAGATGACAATGATTAAATAAAAGCTGCCTTAGATTTGTCAAAGTAGCCTTATTAGGAATTCCCAAAAGGATTCCCTGCTTTAAACGTTATCCTAGGTTTGTTAGCATTTATGACAACACAAAAACACAATAGCAAGAGGAAGGGAGTCATAACTCTACACCCTACTTCCATGATTGACAGCTCAACTTCTCCCATGTAGTGTTCCTGGTATAGAAATGATTCCGTGAGTTCCTGAATCTCCTCTATGCAATAAGCTTCTGTAAGAGTTTATTGGTTCAATTACTCATTCATCCATTCATTCAACTTCCTGTGTACCGGGCCTCGGTATAGGCTCTCAAAGTACGCTAGGGAACAAAGAGGAAACATCCCTATCCTCCCCCAGCTCTCAGGCTGTTAGAGAGACTGGTGAGCAACTGATTAATTAGCTGTTAATATTGTGACAACTGTTCTGAATAAAAAGTGTAGGGTGCTAAGAAGTGATGTTCAAGATAAAATGGTGAGTTAGGGCATATTTCACACTAGGAATCGAAGTCTCCATAACCACAAATTATATTTCGCTTGGATAATCCTTAAATAAATCTCTATGCAAAGGTTTTCCCTTTGGTGGATCCAGATATAACTGAGGAATAATTTCTTTTTTTTTTTAAAGATTTTATTTATTTATCCGACAGAGATGGAGACAGCCAGCGAGAGAGGGAACACAGGCAGGGGGAGTGGGAGAGGAAGAAGCAGGCTCACAGCGGATGCGCCTGATGTGGGGCTCGATCCCATAACGCCAGGATCGCACCCTGAGCCGAAGGCAGACGCTTAACCGCTGTGCCACCCAGGCGCCCCTGAAGAATAATTTCTGATACTAGCCGCCTCTCCACCTGATGAGAATGCCCATTACTGTCCTGAACTGCTCTTTGATTCCAGGCAACTCGTCACCAGGGTACAGTAGGCAGCCAGAATGAAAGTCTCCCACTCGGCCCCACTCCTTCCTGTGATCACTCAAACATGCCACGTTTCTCTCCGAGCACACACACGCGCAGAAAGAATGGACCATGGAAAGAGGCTTAATCTAAATTGTGGGATCTTGAATTTAACATAGATCTTGAACTGAACACAGGGTAAATTGTGTGATCTTGAATTAAGTCTCTTAATTTCTCTAAGCCTCAAAAGAAGTGGGTGAAGGGGCTCCTCTCATAGCTGTTGGGTGGAGTCAATAAGATGATAATGTTTTGAAAATATTCTGCTGCTGTGCTCAGGTGAATGGGCCCCAAAATGTTACCATGCTATCTTCCTTTTTGCAAGCCCTGTGGCCAAATGTTAAATGGTGTTCCATAGTCTCTTATGTGACTATTGAAAATAAAGGCAACCCACCAAATAAACAGAAAAAGGACTCCTTTTTGAAGCCCCTTTTATCTTGACAACAAAGAAGTATCAGGAGGTATTTATTTCAGTTAGTTTCAATACTATGAACAAATATTTCTTCAGCTTCATCAACTAAAAATTATTTTCATTTGGCTTCATTTTTGAGTTGCTGAGTTTCTTACTTCTTTCTGTTGGAACCAACAGAGGAAACATCACGTTTTAATTTTCTTTTAGCCAACAAATGAATTCTTTTTTCAAATGGCAGTGTGCCTTTTGTGAAGCCCTCATGAACACAAACACCTGCCCACTCACAGGAATATACCCGAAGGTCTAGCATCAAACTTCGTTGCGAGAATGCTGCACAGTGCTGAAGGAAACCAAGGGGCACGGTCCCCACGTGGATAATGAGTTGGGGGGGGTGTCAATGGTTCCACAGAAAGGGACTAAGAACGATTTTTTTTTGAGAAAGTAAAACTAAAAACATAGAATCTTATATGAAGGGAATGTTAACAGCACCATTCATATTGCATTTTAGTAAAAACAAGTGCTAGACAATTGTCTTCTATTTATTATTCCTTCCTGATTAGATGCTGTCTGAATCTCCTGCTTTTACAGTTTCAATAAGATGTTTATTAATTAACTTTGTTTGGCTGGACATGCCATGGACACATCTAAACATTTTGATTTCAAGGGTTTGATCACAACTTTTCTGAGCTTGTGAGCTGTTGCCTTTGACCTCCTGGGAGTCAATTATACTGTAATTGGTAGGAGGATACAGGACAGCTACTCTGAAATGAATTTGCAGAAGCTGGAACTTTGCAGGAGGTAATTCAATGGAAAGTCAAGTGAAACTTACAATATAGTCTTCACTTTTCACTTACTTGTCTCACTCTCTTTTTTGAGCTTCCAACTCGGAATATCCCCACCGTCTGGAGGCCTGCAAAGAAGCAAACAAAATCAACAGTTCTGTTTCATGGCTCGAAACTGGAGTAAATCACCATGGACTTAGAATGCCAGCAACATGCAAAACAGTAACAGCACAACAGCGTGCACGAAAGCTTGCTTAGTTATCCCACATTAGACTCTGCAGGTGCCCAAAGCTTAGCCCTATAAGCACCAGGGGCACGTCACGTTAAATGTTTCTGATGAAAAACTTTTCATGTGATATTATGTATTTCTACATCTTCTCCACATGAAAAAAGTAACATTTTCTTCATCGCTTAGAATAATTACTTAAACATGCATTTTATATGAATTCTTAGCTCTTTATGGATGTTAAAAATAGATAGTTCTTGTTTCACTGATAATTAAAAACAAGTACTTATTAAAGAAAATCTATAAAGTACAGAAAAATGTAAAAGATAATGTACTTTAAAAAATACCTGATGTAGAAATAGCCACTCTTAATATTTTGTTATATTTCTATCTAGCCTTTTCTCCATGTATGTGTATGTGTGTGTGTATTTTTCTTTTTACATAGTTAAGCCAGAGTTTTCTTTGATTCAGGTTTGATTGGGGGGGGGCAAGAATACTTCCTAAGAAGTATTACGTACTTCCTCCAGGGGCACAGAATGTCTGGACGGCTCTCCTTTTCCTATGCAAACCATTAATCAGAGCCACTGATCATCAACTACATTTATTTTTTCATTGGTGGCTCATTTTTCTTCATTTGGGATCATCAGTTATGAGGGCGATGCTGATTTGGAGCTGCGAACGGACATTTTGTAGGCACGTGAAGAGAGCTGGCCTGAGAGTAAAGGCAGCAAACAGACTCATGATCTCTTAGCATCATTTGAATCCTGGATCCAGTATTTAAATAGGATTTTTTTTTTGGCGGGGGGACTGCTTTGCTTAATCTAATTTTATCTGGGTTCCTCTCTGTTGCCACCGAGAGTTTGGACTAGTACAACATATAATTAAATTGGAAAGAATCATAATCTTTATAACATTATTTCTTTTCACCCAGAACCAAAGCAAACGTCTTAAATTGTTTAAATCATGTTTTAGATCTCTTGGTAGAACTTTGCAGTTTTCTTTATAGAAGTTTCTTGCTTCTTCTTACAGATATTCTGGGTATATTTTTGATATTAATATGAATGAATTATTTTATTGTTAGAGTATATAACTGATTATTGCTTTTACATAGGAAATAGATATCTCTTTGTATATTTATTTTAGGGTCTTGCCACCTTATGTATTAAGTATAATCCCTTTTTGGTTGGTTTTCCAGGGCTTTTTAGTTAGAAAA
The DNA here is from genome assembly GCF_002007445.2 of Ailuropoda melanoleuca. NCBI lineage: Eukaryota > Metazoa > Chordata > Mammalia > Carnivora > Ursidae > Ailuropoda > Ailuropoda melanoleuca. The sequence continues at coordinate 8,393,155 of NC_048238.1, forward strand.
GATAGCATCTATAATTACAAACTCATTTATAAATATAATTAAAAATCCATAAACCCCATTTATCAGTTCTCTATCTTATACATGGTATCCTGAACTTCCAGAATAATTTGAGAGACTCATGGTGAGAGGCTAATGATTGCTGATTTGCATAATCACATGTTGGTGCTCGCCCTTGGGTAGGATTTTGCTCTGTATCTATTTTCAAAAGACTTCTGTACCTCCTCGTTGCTGCCCTCAGTTTGTCTGCCTCACAAGTGAGGCCGACCCCTAGCCTCATCTATTGCTCCTACCTCTCTGGGAGCTTGTGAACAGGATAATCGAGCCATTTAGAACCACTCCAGAATTATACATTTTCACCTGCAAAAGGAGCATAATGAGTACCCTGCCTGAATAGTTATGCAATGATTCAATTAATTAATCCATATAGAGTTCTTAGAATCATATCTGGCATCTATTATATAGAGAGAAACAGACCCTGATTGAACTGAATGAGTTTCCTTTGCACAACAGAGAAAACTTTAATATAATAGCAGGTGTTAGCAATTTTAATTTTGGCTGCATTTATTTTCTTAGTTTCTGATGGTTTCTGAAGAGCTGAATTTTCTACAGCAGTGAAGTATCATAAGGGCATTTTCTACACAGGCGGGACTATTCATTTGGCTGAATCCCTCCAGACTCTTCAGAAATGCCCATTTCGATGATATTATTTCCTCAATTAGAGTACTTTTTCAATCAGCAAAAATGACTGTAATTGAAAAAATAACGAGTTAGTGATCGAGTGCTATAATTCCTATGTATCTCAGTTAGAATCTGTTTTAAGTTTTTAGAATATGTATTAGTTTGCTTGTTTGTTCTAGGTAGAGTAACTGACAGCTTTTGGACGGCCAATGCCATTCTCTCGCATACGCTATAGGGTAATTTTCCTCAAAGAGAAGATACAGTCTAGGCATTTAGTAACCTTGACTTAAGACACTGATAAAAACAGGCGTACATCCAAAAAGCCATTGACTTGGCAAAGGAACGTGACTTTGCTGTGGCCTGTCCCAGAAATCGACGCGATCACCTTTCTCTCCTTTTCATCAGAAACTGGAATGGAAACGTGACCCCAGAACACCTGGATCTCAGGCTTAGGGAATTCAAGTAAAGAGGGCGGGCAGAATAAGCAGGAAGCCCCATCCTAAAAATCAGCCCAAATCCCAGAAATGGAATAGGGCTTGAGTCTCCATTATATTGTCTTGTTTCATTGTTGGTGGTGGTGGTGGTGGTTTTTGTTTTGTTTTGTTTTTTTAATTTGTGCTTCTGGGAAATTGAGGATGCTTAAGAAATTTGAGCTAATAGTACAGAAAGCATCTGGGTGAAATGTAAGTGGGAAAGGGTGCTTCCCACACAGACACAGATGGAGTCAAGATAACTGCCCAAGACCAACTGTGGAGGGAATGAAAAGATCTTTGACAAATGTTTATAAGGCTAAAGTGGCTCAAATTCTCTCCTACCCATTTCCCAAACGGGCAAGTAAAGTCTCACGAAAGAATTATTTTTGAGGCTTGCTCTTTTTTCACTGGTTTCAAGTGACCAAGATGAATATCCGTTTGCATTTGAATATGTCTTGTATTTTTCTGAAGCGAAACACCATGGTAACCAGGAGCAGAATCAGGTCCTTGAAAGGATAATCTTCTTTCTTTTAGGCCCTACACTGCATGCTAACCATTCCAAAAAAGAAATAACTGTCCGGTTTTTCGGTAAGCTTAAAGGAAATGCTATTTTACAAATTATAATTCATGAAAATTCATTTTCAAAAAGAAAATAGAAAGACATACCAAATTTTCTTTCACATGAGCAGTTACTCAGCCTGCCATTGGATTTTTGCAGGATTAGAGTAGAATTTTAAACTGCTTAGAGTTCACTCCCTCCGTTCTTTATAGGGCGACACTATAATTATAAAAGTATGAGTCTGTTTTTCTACCTCACGGTGAAATTCAGGCTGAATTTACATATTAGCAGTACTGAACACCTTCACTGCTAAGCTATTTTAAAAAATAATTCTGTGCAATTAATATTTATTGAACACCTACATTGTATTAGGGAGGCTTGGAGACAGACCCAGCCCAACAAATCTTGGCCTCCAGGCTCACGTCTGAGGACCCTTGGGTGCTGGGAGGCCTAAACACCATCAACCTGATTTTTGTCCCCCGCAATCTTGTTTAGCCTAGTACTCTCCAAAGCAAACACTCAGATCTGTAAACTCTCTTTGCAAAGGAAATTTCAGCCCAGAGTCTGAGCAAACGAACAAAGCATTGAACTTGGGTGCTTAAATCCACGAAGCTTGAATAAATGAGAGTCTCTCATACTTGATTGCTGACAGACAAGTCTGCTTACCATGTTTTTCTAGATGCTGACAGCAGCTGTCCACCAGCCTGGGGACCTGTCTGTAAATGGGATTCAGACTGAGTTTCTTATCTCTGGCTTTTTCTTTTTTACTCTGAGCCTCGGCAGGCAAGGAGAGTTGTAAAGCTTCTAGCAGTCGAGACTGATTGTCATCAAGATCTGTGATAGAATCCACTGACATCGCGCCCTGCAAATCATACACAGACGTGAACAAAGAGCGCGGATGGAGACAACAAGAGCAAGTTCCCTCGCATGCTAGCTAATAATGCTTTTGCCCGGGACTGTGCGTCACCCTTGAAATAACGTCGCTTCATTCAATCATGCCGTTCGTACATTAAAAGGAAAACAGCAAACGCCTCTTGAAAAAGTTAGGAAACTACCACAACAGGGTAAGAGAATGGCAGTTACAATTCCCACAAACAACATTCGCCAAATGGAAGACGAGAGCGGGCGGACATAGAGTTGTAGTATTTTGACCCAACCACTTCATTTCTTGAAACAAGAAAAAAATCACACGCTCGATGAATGAGGTAAAGTCAGAGAAGCCTCGTGAAGAAAACCGAACATCTCAACTATGACTCTAGGAAGCAGATGTTTAACATTGGATTCCATGGAACAGTCTTAGTTGGGTGTTCCCCAGACAGGGCACAGAGAACTTGATCAGGAATGTGGTCCCAGGAGCCAGCTGTGGGCGGGGGGAGGGGGGGCGGGTCAAGAAAGGGGAGGGAGAGCAGTGGGTGAACAGCATCACCAGCCTATGACAAGCCCATGGGCAGCTGGTACCCAAACGCCCTGGGGACCTCTGGGAGATCGTGTGGGTCAAGCACCTCAGAGCTAACTGTGCTCGGGAGCAAGTATGCTGGGCTATTTATACCACAAGCCTCAAGAGTCATTGATTAAGGGCAACTTCTGGTAGGGGCAGGGAGGTGACATTCAATGTCTCCACACTTGCTGCTTATCACCTGCATGGGTGGGGGACTCTGGCCATCAGAGAAAGCCCTTGGCAGGGGTGAGGTGCTGGCAGGTGGAAGGAAGGCTCTGGCATGCTGGGACTGGTAAAGGCCGAGTGGAGGGGAATAGGGCATCGGTTGTGTCTGCAGAGCTAACCCCTCCACCCCCCACGGAGGGGAAGCGGAGAGGAAGGGGTTCGCTGCTGGTATCCTAGCAAGGTCTGGACAGATGAGAGGGCATCTGGGAGGCCCGCTGCCTGGGCTCCAGATTCCCAGAAAGGTCACATGTGGAGTTTGGCTGTTATGGCCATATGACACGCAGGCTGAGAGACGATGATAAGACTGCAAGAACAGTTCCATCACATACATTTAAATATCCTGGAAAGTCGTCATTTCTCCACTTGTAAACATAGCTGAAGCCTTGAAAAACAGCAGTGGCTCAGGTACCCCTTTATCTTGAAGAGATCTCAAATGTTGATTAAGTGGGAAGAGTTTGGGGTTTTGACTAGGGCAGTAGTGAGTGGCTGGAGGTGGCAAAGATTTGGGGATCTCCAGGCAAGAGGAAAAGGAGGGCAGATCTCCTAGTGACCTAGGAAATTTTAGAGATGCTTATGAACTGATTCAGCTGATCACCAACCAGTTTGCCTGAAAACTCAGTTTTCCCGGATTGAAACATGAAACAACAACACGGTGCCTAGAACATAGCGCTCACTTAGTACAGGGTACCATGTTTGTTGCAGTATTGGCTTGAAAGAGGACATAGGTGCCCCTTCTCTCTCTCTCTATATATATATGATATATGATATATCTCTGACATGATATACTATATATTATATATATATTGGTTTCTTGTGAAAAAAAGTTCCATTGATAAAAAGCATCTCGTTGCTTATGAGGACTGGCAGCCAGGTCACTGGGGGGCCAGGCGTGGTTCTGGGACTAGAGATGAAGAGAGTAACAAAACCACCTGGCCCCGCCCTCCAGCCTCACAGTCTCGAGGGCAAGTCTGGTAGTAGGACAGAAGATGACACTAGAGCACAGTCAGCAGTGATGTTGCAGAATGTTCAGGACATCATGGGGCACACACATGGGGAACCAAGGAGGGGCACCCAGCAGCTCTAACATCGGTCAGGAAAAGGCTCTGAGGCTGTGTCACATGCCATATGGCCCGGGGCACGTTGTCCCTGAATGGGGTCCTTGACAGATCCCTGGACTCCATTTCCAGTTTTCACAAGAGCAGAGACTCAGAGAATAACCTTGTAATGCTTTGGTTGTTTTAGCAGTGGTGCCAGAGAAAGTAGTGGCCAACTCACCCTCCTCCTGGCCCGAGGAGCCGGTTCTGGGGTGTTTGGGGATGTTGACTCATTTGGTGTTTCAGAGGTGGAGCTGAGAGATGAGTTACTGCTTGAGAGTTCTTTGTTGTGTCTTTTATTTCCGAACGGGAGGAGGGAAGCCACAAAGTCAGACGCATCCTTCTGCTCGTCCCTCTGCGAGTCCTGCTTGAGTTTATAGGCCCGGTCATTTGCAATGACTTGGGATAAAGGCATTCCAAATGCCTGCGGGATGAATTCTGGAATCAAAAAACAAACATTCACTTTCAGACATGACTGGGTCAGTGAAGGCTCTCACTCATGCTTCAGACTCGAGGGCAGGTGTATTCAGATGACTGTTTCCTGAAGAACTGATTTTTCAATCAAAATACAGGGAGGACTTTCATGTGTATCAGAGTGGCCGAAGCTTCTATTACTATCAAGTAGGCCGGTATGTATAAAGAACACGGGTTTTTAGACATCTAGGCCTCTAATTTCTCCCCCACACATCTCAAGTATGTTTTAAAGGAAATAACTTTATGGAGAAATGTGACATTTTTGATAGCAAGGACACAATTTTACCAACTGTTAGTCTTTGAATTATGTGTCTCGAGAGCCCTCTGAACTTACAAGGCGTGAGAGGGCTGCGTGCATCCCTTTATTCCACAGGGACTCACTGAACAGCTACCACGAGGGGAGCACAAGCTCACAAAAGGTGTAGTGCTCCTCTCGAAGGGTCCAGAGTAAGGGGAGGGTGGGGGACTGGGAGTCAGATATGTAAATAATTACACAGGTGTCTCTCAGTGGCTATAATGGAGAGATGCACAGAGCCAAGCCTGAGGTTCAGTGACGTGGATATGCTTTGGGGTTCCCAGTAAAAGAGCCAGTACGTGAGTGAGGACCTGAGAGGCAGGGGAGCAGCTTGGGGGCTGTCTGCTTTTTGCCCTTGTCCCCCACAGGCTGCCTCCTGTTGCTGGGCTGGGGCTGTTGCTCTCATGATCTGTCTACTCAAGCCACTCTGCGGGCCGCACCAGAAGGACACTCTCACCACTACATAACCAGTGAAGGGCCCAAGATACAAAGTGCTCAATCCTCTACTAAGGACAATTTGGGGGAAGGAGCATAATGCAGAAATCTGGACACACAGTTGCTTTCCGGGTCGCTGCAGTAAGCACACTGATCCTTAGGGCCAGGCCTCTTTTGGGCACTATTATGCTGAAAAGCATTCATCATTAAATTAAATGCATTATTTCTTTTAGACTCAAAATTACATCTCCTAGCAGCAGAATATGGAAGTCTAGCTTCCCCTTTGTTTTTATAACCCCTATGAATAAAACCAGAATGATCAAGGGAAAGCAATTCTAGGGGTTGTTTGTTCTTTGAAAGAAAAGGCTAACTTTAAATCAGGTGGAAAGAGGCTTTAAAAGGCTTTCCTCCTTGATCCACGGCAACATTTTAACATCACTGGGCTAACGTCCAAGTCTGCATTAAAAGCAGAAATGGCACTTAAGAAGTCTGCGCCTCTGGTCCCATCAAAACACGCAGTCTGTTTGGAAGTGAAAAATAAAAATATCAGCATATTGGGATTTTCAGAGTATGCTTACCATTCTCTATCAACAAACTAGGTGGCATACGATAATAACACAAACAAAAATTTCGGCATGTTTTTGAGTGATCGATGTAGACGGTGTAGCAAGATCCAATACTCACTATTGATAAAAGGCCATCTCCACCTGCTAGCACAATTAGAGTACCAGACCACGTGCGTGCACCCTGGGATGTGTGGTGTAAATCAGCGCTGTGTTGTCTATGGGAATAATCAAAGAGTCTTGTGGCAGAAAACCCGGGGAGAGTCTAGAATCATGCAGATGCCAAGGCTGACAGCTACGGGGAAAACACAAAAACTGTGGGGGGGGGGGAACAACAGCAGAAAGGACAGTGATAAATGTATCGAGCAACGCGTGTCTGCTCACATAGGCATGCTCTCTGCAAGGGTTTCGTAGGAGATGGGGACTACTGACTCCTCTCTTAGCCAGTTTTGCCACGTAAGGGAAACCAATCGGACTCATTTAGAGTTTCTAATATCCCTCGAAAAAAGAAGAAAACTGGTTTCCTTTGGGATCTGTCATTTTCAATGGCCCAAAGTCTGCACTCTCCTTGCAAATTGGAATAACTGAACACAAATTAAACAGATGGGATACAAGAAGTCATCCTTCCCGATTTTTCTTTCTCTTTGATTCTCGCTCAAGAGATGACCTGCCAACAGATTTTTATTTTTCCCTAATAGGCTTTCCTTCCTGGCTGAGTTTATTTATTCTTTCAGTGATAGAGTTTTGATGTGGTCTCTTGTTTCTTGTTGCTTTCTCTTGAGAACCCTTACAAGCTTCAGAAAGAAGACCTCTCTATGCCTTAAACTTGTGTTGCAGCATCTAGACTCAGGAAAATTCTAGGCAGGATTCCTTGACTATGACTGCTTCTCAATATGTGGCTATCATGAAATTGAGGCCTTATCACAACTTTATTTAGCAAAACCCTCCTCACGTGTAAATAAAATGCTGGGCACACATGCTTATCCATAGGTTCAAAGCTCTTCTCTCAGGGGGAAAAAACCCTGGAGACTCTGTGTTGATAGTGGCTAATACAGTTGATAACAGGTTTTTAAAACCAGATGGACATTTCCCAAGACTCCGTGTTCTGGGGCCAGGGACAGTGTGTATCATGTTCTAATCTGTAGTCGTGTTCATCAAGGAGACTGTTTCTCCTGCTGTGCTCATTAGTAGCAACAGCGTACTCTCCCAGCCCAGGAACTGTGGGGTCAGGAGGTGGCATGCCACTTCCAGATCTGCACCTTCCCACCGTGTGGCAGAAACCCACTCTCACCAGGTTCCTCTTGTCTCCTGCCCATTGCTCTCTTTTCTTGGCACTGACTGACCCGCGGTCAGACCCGCAAGCTACCATCACCCTTGGCAGTTTGGATGTCTACCTAAATGGCCCATCTAATTCTCCATCCTCCCATCTCTTTGACCGTCTCCTCTCCCCTTACTTTTTTCCTGTATGCCACCCTTTCCACTCACTCCCTTGGTCCCATCCTGGCCCTTGTCCTTACCAGAAGGGATTCCACCTCGAGAATCAGGCTTCCTCTCTCCACTCTTGTCTAACCCCCTTCCCAGGTTCATGTTCCACACTGCAGTGTGGCGATCTGTTGAAACACACTATTAAGATGTGCCCTCCTTAATGCACCTCGATGGTGTCTCATCGTTCTCAGCATGCAGCCCAAACACTGTGCAGGGGTGCACGCAGTCCTGCGTGAGGCGGCCCCTTCCTATTCTCTCCTGGGATCACGCTCCCCCGGGGTTCTCTCATCTCCAGTAACCGCACTCAAAGACAGCATTCGATACATTCTCTTTGAGAATTTCTACATAGTGATAACTGATACTTGATTTTTCTACTGCTATTTAATATGATGCAAAATAAAGTTGTATCAACTACTCCTATTGAGTGTTACGTCATAGCTGGTGTGTGGTAACATACTCGGACACTGAGGAACAATAAAACATGGCATGATACTATTTCAGCCTTAAGAAAGGTGCCAGACCTGAACTGTCCCCAGATTTCATGCCAGTAAGTATATGGCATGGTCTGAAATATCCCGTGACACAGCAACCTATCTCCCAGACGTGTGCCACCGTAAACCCTAGTCCCCCTACGCTCTGACTAGGAACCACATGAACTGGAACAAAGTAGCTATTTTAAAATCTTTTCCCCAAAAGTGATTTCTTTTTGACCCACGAAAGAAATTTGCTGAAGTTCTGAAAGTTTAAAAAGTGCTTTTTGGTTGCCAAGTAATTTAACTAAGAGAAATTAAGGACTTGGAACTCTTCTGGATGAAAATATGTTTTCATCAAACCCAGCACCCATCTTGAATTCGTTTCCATATGGAGTTCAAGAGTCATATGGGCACTGGCTTAAGTGGCAGGAGGGACACAGGAGTGTCACATGATCTGCTGTGTTTGATGTCAAGGCAATTAAATAAAATACAGGACATGATTCATTCTGATTGAATCAATTAATCTAGCAGCATATCAAACACTTAATGAATCACTCTTTATTGGGAGAGCAATTGGATTCTAAAACGCTGCTCCTATTTATTTTTAGATGACCTAACCCAAGAGGTCACTGAGAGCTTCCTGTTTTCCTTCTTTTACTTTTGGACTTCAGTGATTATCATTTTCCACATGTGCAGCTGTTAGGAACCCCAATGTTAATATTCAAGTGGAAGAAAATAATGTGAACCATTACAGCTCTGCAAGACCTGCACGCTGGCCCCTCCCGCCCTGCTTCCCAGGGTGGCGTGTAATGGATGTGTGCACATAGACAGGACTTTCCGTTCAGAAGAGACGCCAGGTAATTAAGCTTCACTTAAGCCCAGGACATCTTTTTAAATATCAGCGCTACTTTAAAAGAGAAAAAAAAAATCCTCTTTTGCCAGGAAGCCTGGTGTTTTTCCTTAATTTAGCTGGATAGGCAATGTGTCTTTTCTTTGGACCACCAGAACCTGCCTTCCTTTTTCCAGCCAGCAACCAGTACAGCCTTATAGAACACTGCCAAGTTTTCCCTGAGATGTAATGCGTAAATACGATACGGCCCGAAAAATGTATACTGGCCCAGTACACATTGGTCAATCACTTCCCCCGGCCCTTCCTTTTCTGCTCATTCACATCCTTGCTTCCTGTTGCTTTGTAACCCAAGCAAGCACACATGCATCTCTCTCTGCTGAGGGACTCAATCATCTCCTGCAAAAACGCTCATTCTGTTTAGTCTAGCTGCAACGAGCACTGGTGAAGAATCGCTAAAAGTCTCCATTACGAGTATTCAGTCCTAAGATCAGTATCATCATCCTCGAGTAAACCAACTTTACAGATACACATTACTAATGCCAGTCTGAGTGCTCCCTTTAATACTCTCTGTAAACACTACGAATTTCTCTAATCTAGCGAGGAAAGGTGATGGATGGCAGGAATAGAATGAGTAAGACTCTAGTTTAAAAAAGCTACCCTGGTTACTGATATTCATTTAAAAAGAAGGGTAAGAACATACGGATCGATTAAATAGAATACAATTTATCAGACAGTGATAGGTAGCTGGACAAGAATTAATGCCCTTTGCCTTGATTATTCCAGCAGCAGATTCGGCTGTGATAGGATGTGCCTTGGTGAGGACACTGGGTAATATGGACCCAAGTTCTCATCTTAGAAGCCGCACATCAGTACGTTAGAAAATTACTCATGTCCAGTACCCCCTACAGACTAATGGAATCACACTTTCTGGCTGGGGGGGGGCGGGGCACTGGGGATTTTAAAGGTTCCACAACTTCCTCTACTGTACAGCTGGAGGCAGGGATCATTCACATTTTCAACTCCCTTTTTCCAGTTTGAGGTAAACATCTGAAATGTCTGGAGATATTCTGGTTGGGGGTGATGCTACTGGCATCCAGTGGTAGCAGCCAGAGATGCCACCAAACATCTCACACGATGAACAGGACAGCCTCCATAACAAAGAATTATCCAGTCTGGGGGCGCCTGGGTGGGTCAGTCAGTAAAGCGGCCGACTCTTGATTTCAACTCAGGTCATGATCTCGGTGTCCTGGGATGGAGCCCCGCATGGGGCTCTGCGCTTGGTGGGGAGTCTGCTTGAGGATTCTCTCTCTCCCTCTCCCTCTGCCCCTCCTCCACTTGTGCGCACACACTCTCTCTCAAATGAATACATAAATCTTTTTTTTTAAAGAGAATTATCCAGTCTAAAATGTCAATAGACCCAGGTTGAGAAATCATGCTCTAAGGGAAGTAAAACGTTGGCTCCCCATTCTTTAGAATTCTTTTATTTCCGAAGAACTAAATGTCATGGCACTCTGGGCACAGTTCACAACATGGGTGTAGAGGCTGGGATCAATGGTGTGGACTAGGTCTTGTCCAGTACTGACCACAGTGCATTTATTTTTATACCTTCAGTTTTACTGCCTCCCGTTATTTCTCAAGCAGAAATTCAATCATCATAGAAAAGAACTCCAAGGTGACATATGGCTTTCCTCACTCAACACTCATTCATTATGTCACATAAAATGGGAATACATTCCTACAACCACACCATTCAGCAGTCAGCTCATATGGGGCCATACAGACAAGCCACAGAGAGTTGTACTGCTAATGGGGCCCAGGTGCCCATCATGCAGGCTCAATGAATATTAGTTAAAAATGACCACGAATACCTCTGAAAGAGTGGCAAATGTGTCAGTTCCCTAAATAGACATAGAAGGAGACACAAAACAGTATAGAGAGAATCAACAATTCCCAAAACATATAGGGCAAAAAACAAGCATGCTGTGATCTGACATAAAAATGCTGAGAATGGCCCATCTCCAGTAGCCCGTGAGGACGAGACTGTCTCTTTCCAGTAGTCATGGGAGGCGAATCCAAGCTTCTTCTCATTCAACTTGCCCTGCCTAACGATCGGGACTTGCCAGACAGCTGGTTAGTGTTAGAGATGCTGTCCATGGCTACTCAGCCCAGGTTCTTCTTATGCCTTGCTGATTGGCCAGCATCATAATTGGAACCATAAACACTTTGCTCAAACCAGTTGAATTCATCAATTCAGTATGGGGCCACTCAAACACAAAAGCGTAGACCAAAACAGGCTTTAATGACATTCAATCGTAGGAATCCAGTTTGCATAACAGAGTTGAACTGCATAAATCTATGCAATTGAAAAACCCCACCAAATTCAACCATTATGCTCCAGGGACGATGCATCCGCTCTAGTTCATTCTGTCCCTTACCTCTGTCTTTGTTTTTCTCCTTTCCTAGTGAATCCAGTTTCTTTCGCAAAGATTTCTTTCTCTTCTGTCCATCTGTAAATATTAAAAGAACGAAAAGTTGTAAACACAAGCATACACGTGGTATCTTACACTATCAATACCTACATTTGAGCAAAAGCATGACTTCTCACTTACTTCACTCATAATTCAGCATTTTAGACAGAATAATGGCTCTGAAATTACGTGGAAATCCCTGACTTGGATAGTACACACAACAAGAATTTTGATGTATGCTCTTAAATTTTGTTTCAATCATGAAAAGTACAGGAAACTTACCTCCTTCAGAATTAATTTAGTGTTGATACTTAGATATGTTTGCTGTTGCTGTTACATGAGTCTCTTCCTATTCTTCATGTTTATGCAAACCAATGTCACCTGGAATCAAATCTCCACGAGACGAGAGCCAACAGAACATATGATTTTGACATTTATAAGCTGGTAGAGTGTAACTGGATAAGGAAATGAATTTGGGGTCTTGAGAAGTCAGATCTAATTAGTGCTGCACCATTTACTAACTGTGTGACCTGGGACAAGTCTCAGTGTCCTCATCTACAAAATGGGAATTTCATGGGGTTGTTGTGAGATTTAATGAGACGACGCACATCGAGTGCCTCATGAGGCCCCTGACACATGTGCATAAATTCAGATCTACTTTCTCTCGGGGGATTGCATAGTATTACATAGTGTAGCTGTACCGTAATTTCATTAACCATTCCTCTACCAATGGACATTTGGGTCATTTCTAAGTTTTCACTATAATAAGTAAGGCATGTATCCCTTCAGCAGCTTGTGCTTGCAACAAACGTACTTAGCACGTCTGGCTAACTCTCCAAATAATAAAGATGCCACTTATATCAGTAGGCAGCTGCAACTGAATTCCTGGGATGTCATCAGAAAACGTTGCCAGTCATCATGGCAAGAATGCAGTTCAGGATTACACAACCGTCAACTTAATGTGTGGGAGGCGCGAATTGGGAATCTGCACTGTGATCAGGTAGGGGAAGGGCAGCCCGTGCCGCAAGGAAAAGTATGTTTCAAAAGGAGGATTAGGAATTGGTTCTTTACAGGATACACTCAACAGTGCAGTCCAGAAAGAGGCTCAGCTCAATCAAATTTAAAAGCCAGACTCTGATATCAGGAAAAGACAGCACGCACATTCTTAACCAGAAATGAGCATTCCTAGGATCGTCACAGGGCTGCAGAGGTTCCCAACTCCTTCTCCCCTGATTTTTGGAGGCAAAAGACATCACAGTATAATCAACAGACACATTCAATCCCTCTTCTTTCAAAAAGCAAAGAAATATCGCAAGAATGATTTCCTCCCACAAAATGGACATAGTTCATAAGAGTCTGCACCCTTCTGAGACTTGTATAGGGGGACATTAAGTAAGTCGCTTGTAATGTGGTGAAGAGCCAGCAATCTCTGTCATTATGTATATGTTCTTCTCTCCAGTGTCCAGAAGATGATTAATTATATGGCCTCCCATAACTTATTATAAAATGTATGACAATAAACATACTAACAACACAAGATTTCAATCCATTCTCCAAATAGGACAGGCCTTTTACTTTGTAACACTTCGTTCATCACTAGTTCATACCACCAAATGTATTTGATTGTAACAAAGGTATATTTCTTTAATACATTCTATTATTCCTTCATTTTAATCATTGACCCAGAAGAATAACTAAACTATAATGAATCATTGAACACTACAACAAAGACTTATGATGTGTTATATGTTGGCTAACTGAACATAATGAAAAATAAAATAAAATAAACTATATAGTAAAGCTTAAGAGACTTAGTTTTCATAACCAGTGGGTAGATCCTAAAATTCAAGCAAGTTGTCAAAGAACCAGAACACAGATAGGATAGGGGACATTTTCTTTTAAGATAGAAGGATTTTTTAAAACTTCTTTTTAATTGGAAGACACAGCATATATAAAGATGTGTATAACTACAAATGTACAGTTAAAATAAGTAATAGGAGGCCAATTCCCACACCACCAACAGCCAAGTTCAGAGGTAGACTACTGCTCGTGCCCAAGCCCCCTGTGTGCCTCCCTCCCTCTCCCCCCCCCAGGTAATCACTGGTCTGATTTTTGCAGTAATCAATCACTTGCTTTCTTTTGTAGTTTTACTATCTGCAGATGCATTTATAAAGAATGCAGTTTGTTTTTCCCACTTTTGGGTTCCCATAGATGGAATCACACTACAGGTATTCTCTCCTGCCTCATTTATGTCATTCCACAACACTTCGGAAATTCATCCGGGTGAGGTGGGTAGCTGTAGGTCCCTCATTCTGATGGCTATACACTGCTTTCTAGCATGAATATACCATGGTTCATTGGAAATTTGAGTTGTTTCTAGCTTGAGACTATCAGGACCAATGTTTTTGACAAATGTTGCACATGTCTTGCCATGTCCATGTCCAAGACCCTCTCTCAGACAGTGGTTCTTAGAATGTGGCTCTGGGACCACTGGTGTCAGTACAGTCTGGGAACTCATTAGAGCTGCAAATTCTATGGTCCCACCCCAAAACTACTGACTCAGGAACTCGGGGGTGGGGCCCAGCAATGTGTGCTTTCACCAACCCTCCAGGGGATTCTGGTTCCCACTCAAATCTAAGAACCACTGTTCTAGGGTAGATACGTACAAGCTGCGTTGTCAGGTCAACATGTACGCAATCTTAAGCTCTACTAGGTAACATCAAACATTTTCCCACTAGTTTCACTCATTTGTATTCCCACCAGCATGAGAGTTTACATAGTCCCACAAGGATAATATGTACTTCAAACTCCAAGATTCCAAACAGTATCTTGAACTCTCCTTATAGGGAAAAAAAAGTGATCTTTGTGAATAGTGACCTGCAATTTAAAAAATGCTTAGCTACTTACAACAAATACAAACATTCTCTTTTTCACTTAATGAGACAGTCCTCACACTCACCCCTGGCCAGCATGGATGCCTAACCCCGGCACTGCACACCTGGCAAGTCTTGGAGTTTGCACCTCCATCCTAGCCTCAAAGGAAGCTTCTAGCTTGTTTTCAATCCTCAGAAAATCCTGCTGAGAGAAGTTTGAAGGAATGCCTTTTGGCAGCACCTCCCTTACTTTTCCTAACCACAGCTGCCTCGCTATTGACTTGGACCAGAAACACAGAGTCTCAGAGAACACAAACCAAAGGAATTCAAAGGCAGTGGGGGGAGCTCAGTTAAAAAGCGAGGGGAAAATGCTATAAAAGAGACACTTGGTGGCAGAATGGGAAGTGGCCCTTTAGAGACTGCATCTAACCTCTAGCCTTGGCTCTAGTGATGCTGGGGATTAGATAACCCTTTGCTGTGAGGAACTGTCCTGTGCACAGTAGGGTACCTAACAGCATCCCTAGGCTCAATTCCCTAGATGCCAGAGAGCCCACCTGGTCCCTGTTGTGACAACCAATAATGTCTCTGGACATCGCCAAATGTCCTGCAGGGACAAAATCACTCTGGTTGAGAAGCCCTGGTCTGTGCATAACTCTACCTAGAGGGCAGCTATGGGCTCAAACCGTATGACACCCAACTCCAGAAGAGTCACATTTTTCCACTTGTCACAATGCTCGATCCATACCCAAACTCAGTTTCTGTTTTAGGCAGAAAAATATAAAAATGCTTATAAATTGTTGAGCTTTTACATAGCCAGTTGAATAACAATTTCGTGGGGCGCCTGGGTGGCACAGCGGTTAAGCGTCTGCCTTCGGCTCAGGGCGTGATCCCGGCGTTATAGGATCGAGCCCCACATCAGGCTCCTCCACTATGAACCTGCTTCTTCCTCTCCCACTCCCCCTGCTTGTGTTCCCTCTCTCGCTGGCTGTCTCTATCTCTGTCAAATAAATAAAAAAATAAAATCTTTAAAAAAATAACAATTTCTTTCAATTTAGAAAACAATGCGAGTCTGCCTGTGGCTCTGTTTCTACCAGACTCCGTCTGGTAGAGGAATGGAGCAGGTTCTTTGAATAAACAGCCTTCTATTTCTTTGGATGAAGCATTTTGTCCTCATTTCGACCAGGTGTGGAACAGCATTTGATGGTGAACAGTTGTATGAATGGATGTATGAACACGTCTTTAGCATGCAGGGAAGATTCAGGGGACACTAGTTCTTTTTTATTTTTTTTTTTAGAGGACTAAACATGGTGGATAAAGAGACTTCCTGGCCAGCCCTCCACTGGCCAGAGCATGAATCCAGGAGGAATTTATAGGAAGACCGTTTTCTCAGCAAATGGAGCTGTTCTGCAACGGAATGAGCTGCCTCACAAAACAAACAAACAAAAACAAGAAAGAAAACACTGCTCACTGTGGCTTTCATCTCAGCTGCTCTTTCTGTCTTGCATCCCTCACTCTTGGGGAAGCTGTGTCAAGAGCAACCCTATGCAAAGGGCTATGTGGTGGTGAGGAACTGGAGTCTCCAGCCAGCAGCCACATGAGTGGGCCAGGACACTGATTCTCCAGCCCCAGTCAAGCCTTCAGATGACTGCAGCCCCGGCTGAGCTTGATGGCAAACCTCATGGACCGGAACCTAAACCAGAACAACCAGGCTGTGATAGTCCCAGAAACTGTGTGAGATCAGAAATGTTTATTTATTTATTTATTTTTACAAAAGAGAGAAAAGAAAAGAAAAGAAAAGAAAAAAGAAAAGAAAAAAGAAAAGAAGAAAAGAAAAGAAAAGAAAAGAAAAGAAAAGAAAAGAAAAGAAAAGAAAAGAAAAGAAAAGAAAAGAAAAAAGAAAAGAAGAAAAGAAAAGAAAAGAAAAGAAAAGAAAAGAAAAGAAAAGAAAAGAAAAGAAAAACGATGCCCAGCCAAATGCATGGGGTATTCTAGATGGGATGTTGGGTCAGAAAAAGGATATTTTGTGGGGAAACTGGTAAAATCTGAACAAAGTCTGTAGTTTGGCTGCTAGCAATGCACCGATGCCGGTTCCTTCATGGTGATAAGTGAACCAAGGTTACATAAGATGCTACCCTTAGAGGAGAATGGCTGAGGGGCATCAGGGAACTCTGTAACTGACTTTATAACTTTTCTGTAAATCTAAAATTATTCTAAAATAGTTGTTGTTGTTTTAAAAAGCCCTTTCTCCCAGGTACTGGACATATTCAAGCAAATGCTGAAACCTCGTTTGTCAAGCATGGGAGAAGGTGGAGGCTCTCACGACTCACTGGAGTACTCTGGAACACACAGACTTGGGAGCTCAACTTTATGGCAAGAAGGGGACTCACAAGTCAGAGTTTCTGACCTGGCTGAAACTACTGAAATAATCTTCCTAGTCACACCTCCCTGATCTGAAAGGAAACACGTGTCTGGGCCAATATAAAGTGTCCGTTATGTCTGCCACTCTGGTGGAGCATGTTTTCTGGAAAGGGAGTGACAGATGAGAGGCTCGACCAGATTTGTTTTTACGGCCCTGGTGATGTTTTCATTGGTGGCCAACGAGACTGTCTCATGACACCTCCTAGTTCTTAGGTTCCCTAAATCCCTTTTCTGCCTAAGTTATCCAGACTTGGTGCTTGTTGTTTGCCTCTGAGAACACTGATAAATATATAAATCTGTTTACTTTTCAAGTTCCCATGCCTGTCCTGATAAAACAAAATACAGTTTTTAAATTATATGTACGAATGTGGATAAGGCGACATATACAATCTGTGGATGTCTTATAAAAATGTTTACTAGGGGGCGCCTGGGTGGCTCAGTCGTTAAGTGTCTGCCTTCGGCTCAGGGCGTGATCCTGGAGTTCTGGGATCAAGCCCCACATCGGGCTCCTCTGCTGGGAGCTTTGCTTCTTCCTCTCCCCCCCCCCCGCTTGTGTTCCCTCTCTCGCTGGCTGTCTCTATCTCTGTCAAATAAATAAATAAAATCTTTTTAAAAAAATGTTTCTAAAACTGTATTTTATCCCTCACTGAAACTCAAACTCATCCTTTAGTCTCATCCACTTCCCTTTTTGCGGGCTCTCGAGCCACAGACTCCTAAGACTAAGGCAAGAAAAAGACTAAACCAGATACTGTCTTTCCAATTTGGGACAGGAAGCTAGGTCAAAGAAGTTACGATATTATTAGTGGCCCCAGCACCTAAGGGCCATTCCTTGCACCATACCCCACATCTAGTGTTTTCCAATGATTCATCTCAGTGGTGTAAGTTCATCTGGCGAGCATAAGTCAACACTGAAAACACGGCAGGACTGACGACAGCTGGGCAACTAAAACCCCAGGCAAAGTCCCATCCCAGGAAAAGGCAGCTGGGTGTTGGAGCCAGTTGTTACTACCATCGCCATCCTCAGTGGAATGGACTTGAAGTTGCCCCTACTGCTTTGAGTTGCCTCTGCAAAGTCCGTCCCGAGAAATGGAAGAGAGGGCAGCCCTGACAAAAAGGGGGACGTAGCTAGCAGAAAAGTGGCCACCCCTGCTTCTTGGCAGGAAACGTGGCAGCCAGCCCAGGATAGGGGACCCAATGGGACCAGTGCGATGCTCCAGTCTGAGAGCTGACTGGGATTCGCCGCAGAGATTTAGGAAAGGAGCTGAAGCGGCGATCTGGCCTCAGTGTGCAAACAAGTATTCTCTGTCCCCGGATATTGCGCCGCAGAACGTGACGGATCTCTTTGGCATGGGAATATTATTTACACTATACTAGTTATCTGTTTAAACAACATCTTCCCCCCCGGAAAGTGGGCTCGTCCCCCATACATTGATCCATCCCTGCTCCATCCATCCCTCCATCCAACATTGATACAGCCCACGTTGTAGGTGAGACAGAGCTAGGTGCTATGAACCCAGGTGAATGGACAGTATCTCTGCCTTTGAGAAACTCAGAGTTTAGTGCCAAAGACAGATGCATGGAAACCTCACTAAAGCGAAATGAAGAAATGCTTCAGTGGAGGCATCTAGCAAGTGGGAGGTCAGAAGCGAGAAGGCAGTCTCCAACTCTGCTTGGGAAGGCTAACATTTGTGTTCGGTCTTAAAGGACGAGGTTAGGCTTCTCAGGGGCCTTTGAATTTTGGTAGGGGTTTCCCCCACTAAATCACATGGTAACTATTTCGTCTAGGAGATCCTTTCTTATCCTAAGCCTCTTAATGTCTTATTCCTGGTAATCCAACCCTTTATCAAGCAAGAATTCTACTGGTGAAAAAAGATGAGAAAATTGCTAATTCACGACAGTTTCTTTGGTGAGAACTAGGGTTTAAGAGAGTGATGAATAAGAATTCTGGAAGAAAGCAGTCTACATGGAAAAAGTGGCAAACAATGTATTCAAGTCCAAACTTGTCCCACTGTTCGGTCAACTTTGGATCTCGCTATATTTTTTTCATGTTATTTTTAAAAAATCTTCCATGCTATAGACTATTGGTTATTTAATCAAGTTCATAGGTCAAAGTTTCCATTTATATATCACCTTATCCTTAGCAGTTCTTCCCTTAACCTTGATTGCAATAGGAGGCAAGTAGAAACAGGGCGATTGAGTCCTTTTTCTTGGTGTGAACCCCAGTGAATTAAGCATTGTTTCTTTAGCCTGCTAGCACCTTGTGGGTTAGATTTTTCAAAATCTGTTTCCAAAATGTCTATGTTTCTCAGGGAAGAAAATATTTATGGCATTCTTAAGCAATAGAGATGCCTCTCCTCAGAGCAGAGGCTCCCCAAAGTACTTGTGAAATGTACTAATCCTCGTAGTTTACATGTTGAAGTGGTGGTGAAATTAGCAAAGCTGCGGTCAGAAAATAAGAACATTCTGTGAGTCTCTCCCACTGTTGTAAAGGGAGTCAGCTCTTGGAGGTCACCATGCTTGCAGTTAAATTAAATGCTAAGAAACCTTTTCCGTTTTGTGTAAAATATTTTGGCAAAGTAATTAGTTCTGAAATTTTTCCTTAAGAGGAAAAAGAAACCTTGTAGATTCTTGAGCCTCAAAGCAAGTATTTTTCTATTATAGAAAATCAATGAGATATTTGATTTCTTGATCATGTCTTGTTATTCTGTCAAAATGTAAGGTAGGGAAGGAGATCACATGGCTTGGATGCCATGGGTTTGAAAAGCTCAACGATGGTTTTTCCTTAACCAGGCGTTCTTTATAATCACCGCTTGCTGTAATAACCAGTCATGATCAAATTATGCCCTAGAAGGATCTTTTACTTGCTGTCATTTTTTCCATATTCAAATGCTGTGAGTAAAGAAAAAAAAAAAAGCTATATGCTCATGTTCCAAAAGGGCAGCCCTGCTGCTATTTTTCCCTAAGCTAGGAGCTAGTCTGTCTTTCCAGGCATCTGAACTTGCATTTTTTATTGCACATTCCTTAAATCAAACACAATGTTTTTAACTTAGTCTAGGTAGGCATTATATTTGCAGAGACAGAAGTTTCCAAATATCAGAGCAAGAAAAATGGCTTTTGGCAAGTCTTTTCCTTAAGCCATATTTCTTTCCTGGTTCATAAGGGAAAGAAAGCAGGTAGGAGAACAAAAAGACAGAGATCACTTATCCCAAAGAAATACCGTGGATTGTTAAGGAAATTAAGCTCCAAATTAAAGAAGTTTCATCATTACTTGTTTTAAAGCCAAAGCTTATAGTTCAAGTTGAAAAGGTAGTCAGACGACGGTATCTACACATGGTCTGATTTTTTTTTTTTGGAGTTTCCCACCTTTCTTTATTCTTTTTTTTTAATAATAATTTTTTATTACGTTATGCTAGTCACCATACAGTACATCCTTAGTTTTTGATGTAGTGTTCCATGATTCATCTGTGTAAGGGACCAATGCTACTTATGTTCTTTTGACAGATATTGTTTTATAGTGAACAAGTAAGAAGGGAATCAAATATCTTTAAATCATAAACTTTATGCCTTGGGAACGCTTCCAAATTTCTGCCAGTTGCTCCCATGAAAACAGCTCTCACAGACTCAGTAACTGGACAAATGACGTAATTAGATGAAAACTATTAGGGTCTTCATCCTTTCCTTTTCCATCCTTGGTTTTGATTATTCTTTGAGACATAGGAAACAATTCTCTACAACATGGAAACACTGTATAAATAAATGTGCTCTGATTGAATTCTAAACCCATTCCGTTCAATGTCTCATATATTTCCTGAGCCACAGATCTATGCCAAGGCCCGTGCTAGACACTAAAACAAATAAATGTGATAGAAGAATGGTTTCTTCCCTATTGCTTCTTTGCAATGACAGATGACATTGCCATTATGTATGCCAATAGTTTCTAATCTAAATCCATCTTTATCTTACTATGTCCCCTACCAATTTTTTTCTTTCCTGTTTTGTGAGGTGCTCACCCTCCCGGAGGTCATGCATCCTGGGATGAGTACTCACTCCAGGCTCAGCAAAGGAATCTGAGGTCAAGCCAAATTCTGGTGATTTCTTTGTGCTTGCCACTGTGGATTTGGGCACTGGCAGACGTTGCGTTCTGGGGATGGAGAAGGGAGGCAAGTCTACGGGAAAGCGGCGGGGAAAATACTCCTCTATTATTAAAAAGATACCTGATGAAGAATCCCTGTTTCTCTGCTTCTTTGTGCTGCTATGGAGGCTGTTATGCCAGTGGCTGCTGCAGTCATTTTGTCACAACGAGGGAAGCCAGCCAAAGAACAAAGTGACCCACTGATTATGGCCAAGAAGAAATTCTTGAGTCCTGAAACTGGCCTATCCATGGGCTCCTTGTAAAGTAACACAATCAGTCTCTTTATTATTTAAGCCACTTTGGGTTTGGTTTCTATAATTGGCAGCCAAAGCATCTAAACAGAAGATAATCCAAAACTCTTGTTGTGGGACGTGTTTTCCTACTTATATTTGCACCAGCCTTGTCATGTAATGCCAGGCATGTCTAAGAAAGATCCCTGGAAAGTATGAATCCGTGTACGTTGGGTAGGATCTACGATAAGGAGGGTAAGAGGAGGGAGGTCAGATTACAATGAATCAGATTACAATGAGTTATATTATACAATGAATTATGTTATATTTAAGTGTTTATAATACAAATATAATATAAATATAAAATAACACTTAAGGGCGCCTGGTGGCTCAGTCAGTTAAGCATCTGCCTTTGGCTCAGGTCAGGATCTCAGGATCCTGGGATCAAGCCCAGCGTCAGGCTCCCTGCTCAGTGGAGAGCCTTCTTCTCCCTCTCCCTCTGCCCCTCTCCCCTGCTCCTGCTCTTTCACTCTCACTCTCTCTTTTTCTCAAATAAATAAATAAATAAATAAAATCTTTTAAAAAACAGATACAAACACAAACATAATACAATCACTTAAAACATCTGAGAGTTATAAAGGTCTGATCATTAAAAAACACTCTTATTGCAAAATATAGTGAAGACACTGAAATGAATAGAATGGCATGCTGGATCAACTGCATAGATAATAACTATAAATTAAGGAGGGCACGTATTGCACGGAGCACTGGGTGTTATACGCAAACAATGAATCATGGAACACTACATCAAAAACTAAGGATGTACTGTATGATGACCAACATAACATAATAAAAAAATAAATTACTATATCGAATTAATATTAACCTCTTAAATTAGAGGCCAACAAGCCGTTTCTGTAAAGGTCTAGATTAAATACTTTCAGCTTTGTGGGCCATATGGTCTCTGCCAAAACTATTCCACTCTTCTGCAGTAGCATTAAAACAACCTTAGACTATAAATATAGCAACAGACGAGTGTGGCTGTGTTTTAATAAAACTTTATTTACAAAAAGAGGCAGCGGACTGGATTTGGCCTTTGGGCAGTAGTTTGTCCACTCCTATCTTAAGTGAAGACCCCTTACACTACTTTTTCAGAGCTTTGCATGTGTAACAATTTTATAAATAATTCAATGTGCAAATCATCTTGAGGACTCCATTTCAAATGATCTGGAAAGTCTGACTGGTATAAAAACTCTTGGTATTTAATTTCAGTTAATACTTACTTGCCTTTGTTTCACCCATGGGGAAATAAAGAAGAAAAGCAAAAACGGGAGCTCCTATTCATATTTCAGGGATGAGACATTCTTTGTAATTATCAGGTTTACTTTTGGGCCATGATTCCAACAGAGAGAATAGTGTAGTCTTCACATCTTCAAAAGGTGCCAGAATATTTCAGAAACTGCAGTGACAAAAGTTTTGTTCAAGATGCCAAGGCCTTGTGCAATAATAGCTGCCGCTCCAAAAAAGATACATAAATATGAGTACCTGTGACCAGTAGGGACAAGACCTTGGAGAGAAAACTATGGTCTGAGAACATAAAGGAAGCCATTTACGACTACAGAGGCACAAAGCCTATGGCTTAAAGAACCACCTGCGATCAGGCCGGGCTGCCTGCTCTGCAGCAGAACAGAATCATACAGCAGCCTACATGGGCGAACTTGACACGGTCCAAGCCCTGGGGTATGGAGGGGAGCGTCCAAGAAGAAAATCACAGAGGAGCCTGCAGAGAAACCGCTCCGTCATTCCCCAGTTTTTGCTGGGCTAGGCAGACGAGACAGCTCGTATCTATACGTGTCACCATCGGTAACGTGGATAAATGCCATCCACTGTTCTATCTTTTAATATAATTGATGGATCTGTGTTTTCTCTATTGACTGACTAGGAAATCCTGGAGGACATAGATTACTTTTCACATGATACTGTAGCCTTCATTAAAGGCTTCTAGCTCTCGAGAAGCTAAAGCCTCACGTATCGGCCTCCTCCGGGCTGTACGCCTAGCTTGGTATTGAGAGAGAGAGAGCAGTGAAGCAGCACAAGGAAGCCTCCCGCCCGGCACTCCACAGTTAGGTTCCAGACAGAGAAGGGACTAGACACTTAGGCCAACGGTCAACCTAGGTTCCTTTCTGTGGCCTACAGAAACATTGCCCCATCCACCTTCCCAGGGCCCTAAGAGCCACAGCAAACAAGAACGACAAGTTTTCCACATTGATTTTTGTGTTCTTTTCTTCCTGACTGCCTCTTCTCTATTCCATCAGCCTTCCAATATTGCGTCATTCAAACTGTGGGTCATAAACCCTTATGAAACACGAAAACTTAGTGGGTCATGACAAGTGTGTTTTATTTTTTTTTAAGATTTTATTTATTTATTTGACAGAGAGAGAGACAGCCAGGGAGAGAGGGAACACAGCAGGGGGAGTGGGAGAGGAAGAAGCAGGCTCCCCACTGAGCAGGGAGCCCCATGCGGGGCTCAATCCCAGGACCCTGGGATCACACCCTGAGCTGAAGGCAGACGCTTAATGACTGAGCCACCCAGGCGCCCCGACAAGTGTGTTTTAGAAAAGGATAAAGAAATCAGATAGAAGAGGGCAGGAGAGAACATTAGAGACAATATCGAGGTGTATCTCTGATAAAGATAAGCACCATTTGGTTTATACGTTTCCTGGACCGAGGCATAAAATGTATTCCTCACTGTAGGCTGTGGAGAAAGAGTTTGAAACCCAGTGCTCCAAGACAAAGCAACATAAATCCGTGGTGCATTCTCAGAACAGGCTGCAAACAAAATGGGTTTCTTCTTTTCTATGCAATAGTGTGCTATATGGCTTTGACAGTGACATTAGTTGGCAACAGGGCCCTCCGGAGTTTTGTTTTGTCCTTTTTTTTTTTTTCCCCTCCAACAAAGGAGTAGATTCTGTGGTTGAAGATCACTCTAACGGTTCCAGGTGTGGTGAGCAGAATCGGGGAGAAGCGCTGAATTGAGGGAAGCGGGTGGGGACCTATGGCTATAGTTCAGGTGAGACATAAGGACAAGCTGAGGGCAGATACAAGACAAAGTGATCTGGTGATGATGACAATGATGATGGCGATGGTGACAGGTAACTTTCATTGAGAGTGTGTACAGTTTCGGGAGATGTTTGAAGCTCACCATGGTTCTTACTTCTTTTAAACCTCACATCAACCCTATGAGACCATCAATCAAAGTTGGAAACTGGGCATGGGGTGAAGCAGTCGGGAAACACTCATGTCTCAAAATCATTCCTGGGGATCCTGGGGAAAAGAAGAGAAAGGCATGGATGATGCTCTTTAGAGACTTAGGGAAGAGGAGAGGAAGGAGCTTCATTTTCAAGGAGATGTGCATGTGTGCGTGCGTGCATTCATTCACTTCTCGAAGACTTGCTGAGGGGCAGTGGAATTTGGCAGAGAAGGGGGGCGGTCTACCTGGTTTCCAGATTCAAAGAGAAATAAGACACAGCCTGACTGTGGGGAAATCACAGTCCTCTGGGAGGTCACAGAAAAAGTGAGTGTGGACACACAAAAGATATACATAGCTCAGCAGTTCACACTATAGAGATATGTGTCGAGGGCCTCTAAGCCCAGTGGTCTAACATTATTCTTTGACCACTGTATTTGGTGGCGTTGACTTCCTCTATGCCATTTCCACCCCTGGGGGAGTTTGTGGATTTTACCCCAGGTCTCAATTTCATTTTTACTTACACAGAAGGCTTTGACAAATAGTTCTAGCAGATCACCTCTCCACCTGGACTCCGCCAGCAAGAACAATGTAGAAAGAGGATAGTCAGATCTCCCACCCAGGGCTGGTACATTTCCTTGCCCATCAGGTTGCCCTTATTTGTTTAAATCAACACTGAAATCACAAACCACATTGAAATCGCAAAGACAGCTTGAATGTTACCCTATCAAAAATACCATTTTCTTGATTTCACCAAGTTGTTTAGTTGGGTTTTACACTGGTGACAATGGTGAGGGACCATTTTATAAGGAAGCCATATAATAGCAATTTTGAAGCATTGGGGTACCCTTGTATCAGACTACTGTCCACCTTTTCTGAGACCATTCACAATTCCTCAGCCCATGACACCGTTTTCAAAATACATAAACTAAGCCTTTCTCAAAGGTGATATCAGCAATTAGCTGAATGATGAGGGGGGAAAGGAGCACTACAGAAGACATGCATATGCATTTCTGTCTTGTGGAACAATCATTCGGCTTTAAATACTTAGTTTACAATATAACGAGGTGAAGCCATAGGTGAAGCCGCAGGAACATGCTTTCCTGACTGTGGCAGAAATCAGTCATTTCCTTTCGTCTTACCTTAGACAGCAAAGTTTTCCTGTTAGGGCCCAGAAAGTAAACACTTGAGCCCGTGAGACATACGGGCTGTCACTACTCAAGTCTGTCTTTGCTGCCTGAAGGCACCAGAGACGATATATACATGAAACAGCATGGCAGTGTCCAGTAAGACTTTATTTACAGAAACAGATGCGGAGCCGGGTGTGCCCAGCAGGCCAGTTGCTAACCCCTGCCTGAGACCATTTATATTAAAATGCTACCAAATTCATGTTAACTGAGCCTAACCCACTATCTGATGTACTCTGTTGATGTGTTTTGAGTAAATGAAAAGTTCACGCAGCCCTAAGGTGGTGTTGAATTTCTTGACCCCTCTCTCCGCATTTGTTTTCCTGGTTCTGCTGTTCAGGATTGGGCCATTTACAGACTAGAAAGTC
This sequence comes from Ailuropoda melanoleuca, assembly GCF_002007445.2. Taxonomy (NCBI): domain Eukaryota; kingdom Metazoa; phylum Chordata; class Mammalia; order Carnivora; family Ursidae; genus Ailuropoda; species Ailuropoda melanoleuca. The sequence goes on from NC_048238.1 coordinate 8,419,120, forward strand.
TGATTCCAAAGCCTATGCCAAAAGCAGCCTTTGACCCGGAGGAAACATTCCATGGTTGTCTCCATGGGGCCAGCTTAGGTGCACAGGGAAAAGTCACATATAGGGTCCCTACCACCGAAAGGCCTCCTGATCTGTACCGCCAAAGATTTCTCTAGGTTCTGTATAGCATCTTCAAAAGTCCCTTTCTGAAACAGCTCAACTTTAGAAGGGAGAGCAAATCAAGCTCGTCAGTCATTTTATAAGGTTTATGTAAATATTATCTGTTTTCAGTTTGTGTTGTCTCCTGGATGAATGGCTCTCGAGGAGGGAGGAGCCTCAAGATGTGAGAAGCCTGGGACCCCGAATAATTGCATGCCAGTGCAGTCCCTCTCCTGGCCCCCACGGCCAGCCTGCATGGGATACATGCCTGAGTAAGAAACTTTTGTCATGTTAAGGCGCCGAGGGGTTAGCCTACCTAAGCTAACACAAGTGTGTATCTGTGAGATACATTCTTAGAAGTAAGATTGCTGAGCCATTTATAAGTTAGATGCTGCCCAATTGCCTTGTAAGTTACTGCAACAGCAAAACTCCTACCAATAGTATGAGAGTGTCTATTTTCCCATCAAGTATATTACTCAACTTTAGGAGCCATTCCAATCTAAGAGGAAAAAAAAAACCTCCTTGGTGTTTAGCTTGCATTTCTTTAATACATACGAGGCTAAGCAGCTTTTCAAATATTTGTCAAGCGCTTGTATTTCTTTTTCTGTGTGCTATCTATAATTTGCCTATATTTTAATTAATTTTCTTTTCCAGATTAATTTTGTAATAAATCTTTAGATAGTAGAAGTTAGCCTTCAGTTGGTCAGATGTGCTGTCAATTTCTATTTATTTATTTGTTTGCCACACAGATGACTCTATTTTTTTGTTCTTTAACAGAGTCAAATGTGTCATTCTCTTTCTTTATGTTTTCTGGGCAACGCCTTCCCCAATGTAAAAATATATAAATATCCAGCTATGGTTTGTTTTGGTGCATGCATAGTTTCATTAAAAAAATCATCAAATATTTCTTCCATATCAACTTATTTTGATGTAAGGACTAAGGTCAGAGTCCAATGTTTCCTTCTCAATGGTTGTCTCATTGTCACTAATACTTAATAATAATCCATCCTTTTCCCTTTGACCAAAAAAAAGCAATATTTATCACGTCATAAGTTCCTGTTATTTATTTTTGTTCATTTCTGAACTCTGTTGTGTTCCATTGACCTGCCCATTGAGAAGCACTACAATACCCATTTAATTGCTTTAGTCGTATGACATTTTAATAAATGGATAGGGATACTCTCCACTTGACCTCTTTCTCAGATTTTCCCTGCCTACTCTTACATAGTTATTTGTCTAGATGATGTTTAGAACAATTTAGTGATAATACAAAAACAAACTGTTTTTGGAATCACGTTCACTTTATAGCTCATTAATGACATAATTGACATCTTTATATCATTGATTCTTCTTATTCAAGAAAAATACAGACTTCTGTATTTATTCCTAACATCTCTTCTTATCCAACTGAGATCCCACGGTCTGGGATTATAATCACTCCCAGGGACACTGTATTAATTAGTTTCCTATCACTTTTGTAACAAACGACCATAAACTTAGTGGCTTAAACAGCTCAAATTTATCTTCTGACATTTCTGGAGGTCAGAAGTCTGAAACAGGTCTTGCTGGGTTAAAATCAAGGCGCCAGCAGGGTTGTATCCTTTCCAGGGCTCTAGGGAGAATCTGTTTCCTTGCGTTTTCCAGTTTTCAGAGGCAGGCTGCGTCCCTTCGCTCGTGGCCCTTCCCCCATCTTCAAAGCCAGCACCATTGCCTCCCTCCAACTGTTCCTCCATAGTTCCTGGCTCTCTCAGACTCAGCTGTAGCTGGGAAAGTTTTTCTGCTTTTAAATAACCATGTGCTTGGCTTCGGCCATCCCAGATAAACCAGGATCATCTCGCTATCTCAAGGACATTGACTGATCACATCTGCAAAGATTTGGGGGCCTGTGAGGAAACATTCACAGGTTCGGGGGACTAGGACGTGGCCATCTTTGGGAGTGCCTTATTCTGCCTACCACGGATGTCCTCTCAACAGCCACGACCCTCTCTATTGTCATTGAACTCGACTAGAAAATCCTAACTCTGGGGAGAGGAGATTGGAGTCACTAGGGCTGGGAAATTTAAAGCGCAAAGTGGTACGTTTCACTTTAGTCATGTTTAGCTGCCAGGATGTTTATTTTGCAATTTAAATTCCCAGCTACTAGCCTCAAATGGACCTTTTGGGCTGCCTTGCAATCCTGCAACACTGCTGGTCCATCAGCTTCCCTCTCTTCCGCTCCTCTCCTCTTTCCTCAAGGCTCCAGGACCTCCTTGCCATCCTCACTCCTAGCAGATGACATTGCTTCCTAGTTCACTGACAGCGGAGAGGCAGTCTGGAATAAAATTCCACAGGCACGCCCACCATTTCTAATCTGCCTGCCTCTGTGCCTGTATCACCAATGTGCACCTATCGTTATAGCTCAAGAGGTCAGACTCTGCTGGTGCTCTGGACCCCATCCCTGCAGTCACTCTCGGAAGTCACCTCGGTCACTTCCCCACCAACCACTCTTCAATTCTTCACTTTCTATGGGGAATCCCAGCAGCCGATGAATATGTCAGGCTGTCATTCATCTGAGCCCTGGAAGCACCAGTCTCCAGGAAGAAGAGGGGTCTCCAAAGATACCCATAAACAAATCCCTATAATCTTTCTAGAGCAACAAAGAACAGAAGTGTAAGCTTGAGTCTGTTTTCATTTTCATCATACCCACTGTCTCATTAGGCTTGCTATCATTTCTTTGGGTTCTAGGCCGTGGCCACTGTATTGCCTTTCCCTGAATAAATTATTCAGACAGTGAATCTGACCCTGTTTTGAACCTCCACTTGGGGGTTCCCTTGGAACCAAGTGGTCACCCTCAGACCAAGGCTGCCATCATGGCACTCGGCACTGGCCCTGTATTTGAAGGAGCTGGGTAAATATTTGATGTCTATAATCATCTGCCCCAAAGAAGAGCTCAGAACTCTTGGGCGACTGATGTCTGTTTCTCTCCACCCAGCCACACGATTCTTTCTCTCCTCCATAAGTAAGAAATTATTTGTAAATCATTAGTTCCTATTTTGATAGAAAATATCAAAATAATTCCTATAGCCCAAACATCCTTTGAACATCTCGATAGAACAAATATTTCCCTGAATACATGCTAGGAACTACATAGTCTCAGAAACAAGTAATGGAGACAGAGCTTCCAGCAGACAATTTTTATAAAACTGTCTGTTTGGTAAAGGTTATTTACTTAGCGGACTCTTTAAAAAGCAGGAACAAAGAGAAACACCAAATTAACCGGATTGAAAAACAAAGCTACAAAGAATGTTTGTTCCCTGGTATCTTATCTGATGTGCATCCAATCTGGGTTTCATAGAACTTTTTAGAGTCATCATTCCGTTTACTACAAATTGGGTTTGCCAACAACGTTTCTGTTCTGTTGAGAAACTGAAAGAACAACAAATCACCCTTGTGCTACATATTTTCATAAAGTATAAAGCACCCTTATAGAAGAGGATAAACATTCAAAAAACAATTTTACAGATTACAGGATTTCAAATGCATGCATCTCATCTTCACCAGAATCAGGACCTGTATTTGTGAAAACTTCAGATGATCAAGCCTCAGTGGCTCCAGGGTCATGGTGGTGAAACTCAGCATAGACACGCCAGGTGAAAGATGATAAAAACGAGTTAACATGAGTATAATCCCTGATTCTGGGTGAGCATGAGGTCAAATGACACACTGAATAGGTTGTGAAAACATTCTTTTCAACTGATTATTTCGAAATCCTGTTGAAATAGACACGGTTTTAGTGCGAGCCCTTGAAGTTGACCTTTCCGAAAGGTCTTTTTAATTGAATGTCCTGAAGTTATGTAGACGAGTGAGATACACATGGCTTTCCCTTTTAATAACTGAAGGTGACCTTCCCTTTAAATAAACATATTGGTTGACACGTCAATTGTCCCCCTTGAATGTGTCTTTCAAAGTGGACGTAATACCAGCCAACGACCAAGAAGCTGTTGCTTCCTTCCTGTGTTAATGTTAGGTGTGAGATGAGTCTGCAGCTTGTGGCTTTGGCAAAGCAGACATCTGACTCACAGCGTTCCCTGACGGAACGGTGCACACGGCCTTACCTTTGGGAATGGTGATGGGACAGCTCAGGTCACAGTCCTGCTGCAACTGATAAAAAGCCACTTCCTGCAGCCGGGCTCGCTCCAGCTCTGACAGACTCTGGATGGGGACGGATCTCAGCCGCACACTGCGGCCCGACATGCTGTTCCAGGTGAAATCACCCTGCAGAGCAAGGAGAACACATCAGGAGTTACACAGCTCATCTACGTCTCACAAAGCTCATCCTTCCTCTTCGGCAGTCATAAAGTCAAGCAAACTTCATCTTTGGGTTCCAACATTGTCTCTCCATCCCTCGAATCAAATCTACTCTGTTAACCGTGAATCTTCTCAGTCCGTCACAAACATCCACGTCTCTAGTATCTGCTGGATCACTTGATCCCATGTAATGATTCACGCAGAGGCCGAAGACAGCTGTGGGAAAGACACTTTGAGGGTTCTACTGCCTCTCTTCTCGGGAACGCATGGGAACTCTTTGGTCATGTATCTCAGTAACAGGAAAATTGCTGCCAGCTGCCGTCACGTGTACTAGATCCAGGAGGGCAAATGTGTATGGACGGCCTACCGTGTGCCAGAGACTATGCCAAGTCCCACCAACAACCTTATGAGGCGGTTACCGTGTTTGACCCTATCTTATACAGTTTACCCTTGAGCAACACGGGTTTGAACTATACAAGTCTGCTCACTTACACTTGGATATTTCTGGATACTGTACGGTACTGTAATGTATTTGTTCTTCCTCGTAATTTTCTTTCTTTCTTTTTTTAAGATTTTATTTATTTATTTCAGAGACAGAGAGAGACAGAATGCAAGCATGAGTGGAGGGGGAAGGGGCAGAGGGAAAAGCAGACTCCCCGCTGAGTAGAAAGCCCAATGAGCTGAAGGCAGACACCCAACTGACTGAGCCACCCAGGCGCACCCCTTATGATTTTCTTAATCACATGTTCTTTTCTCTAGCTTACTCTATTGTAAGAATGTAGTCTATAATACATATAACATACAAAATATGTGTTAACAGACTTTATGTTATTGGTAAGACTTCCAGTCAAGTAGCCTATCAGTAGTTAAGTTTTGGGGGAGTCAAAAATTAAACACAGATTTTTGACCGCATGGGGGTGTTGGTGCCCCAACTCCCACAATGCTCAAGGGTAAACTGCATAGTATTCAATAATACAGTACACTATACAATAATACAATCTAGTGTATTTATAACATGTAACATTATTATTAGATAGAATATATACTTATGATACATGATTATAATATATATCTATGATACATTATAGTAATAGTATAGTAATATTCAGTATATGTAAATATATTGTAATGCAGATGAAATTGAGGCTTGCAGAAGTTAAGCAATTTTCCCCAAATCGTAAAACTTAACAAGATTTGGAACCAACCAGAACTCAAGCTAAAAACATGTGCCCTCATATTCTATACTAAATTGTAACCGCTGAATTTCCATTTACAGCACTCTGAGCTATTTTGATCACGAGAGGTACAGAGATATGATCAACAAGAACTATGAATAATTACAGAGACATCTGATGTTAAAATCCTCCACATCAAAGAATCTGAGGCAAGCATCCCCCAATCCTGAGTATGTTCATGTGCCCACGTACATCCACAGAGAGTGAATAGCTCTGCCCTCCCTGCAGACAGTGAGAATATGATGCCCCAAGAAATAAGACCTCATGATCCTCTGAGGCCAGATGTCCCCTTACGGAGGGGGACTTCCTATAACCCGCAGATGTCACCCACGGCACAAGAGCTTTGAAGACCTGCTAGTGCCTTGACAATCAAAAAAAGTCGCAGGAGGAAGGAGAGGCGCTGACCCCCATGGGCAGTGACCGGGAGCTGTGGGTCTGCAGAACACTTAAGGAATTCCCAAGACCTCGCCATCCTCTCCCTCACCTCACAGAAGAGAGACAAGGAAGACAGGCCCCAGCAGCTATTAGGGCACCTGTGTTCCCTCGTGGTAGCAAATCCCTGCCTAGAATGTTAATTCCTAGGGTAAATGGCACTCTGTTAATTCTTTGATATTTTTCCCTTTTTATGTGGGCTTGCATTTATTTATTCATCCATTTAACAGATGGAGATAGTACACTCTAGTAACGGCAGACAATCAACAGGGTAAGTAAAGGGTATAGTGTGTTAAATATGGTAACGGCTAGGGATGGACCAAAAAGCAGGGAAGGGACTGGCAGCATAAAGAGAGGACACGATTTATGTTTCGGAGAGAGCGGCCACGAAAGGCCTCACAGGGAAGGCCATGACTGGGAAGGAGTTAAAGGAAACAAGGGCTTTTTGTTTGTCTTCACATGTATGTTTGCAACCAGCGGATAATGGTGAAAACTAAGGAGCCCAGGAGAGGTTTGGGGGCATGATGTGGGGGACAATCTGGGCAGGGGAATGAGTGAGCAAATCTAGGCAAAGTGGGTGACAGCCATCACATTGGATGAACTGAAAAAAATTCTTCCAGGCCCAGCATATTTTGCATTTTTTTCTTTCTTTGTTCTGTTTTTGGGATAATCGGATGAAGCCCACGTTTAGACAGGAGTTGGGGACTCATACCTTGGTGTACCTCTCACTCACACCCGTTAGACTTAGGGTACCACAAGGTACAGTACCAGTGAATTGCATTTTTTCCTCCCAAAAGAAAGTTCCAGATGAGTCGGTGACTTTTAAATACGAAGTTTAGGTATCTAGGAAAGCCCACTGCTATTTGAAGTGTCAAAATGGAATTACATGCCTATTCATTAAAAAAGCATTTAAGAATGTGACCTCCAATTGGCTCAATTATCTATAGCAGAGGTTGACTATTTTTTCTGTAAAAGGCCAGATAGTAAATATTTTAGGCTTTGCAGGCCATGTGGTCTCTGTCAAAACTACTCAAATCTGGGGTGCCTGGGTGGCGCAGTCGTTAAGTGTCTGCTTTCAGCTCAGAGTGTGATCCCGGCGTTCTGGGATCGAGCCCCACATCAGGCTCCTCCGCTATGAGCCTGCTTCTTCCTCTCCCACTCCCCCTGCTTGTGTTCCCTCTCTCGCTGGCTGTCTCTATCTCTGTCGAATAAATAAATAAAAATCTTTAAAATAAATAAATAAATAAATAAAATCTTAAAAAAAAAACTACTCAAATCTGCCTTTGTGGCAGAAAGCAGCCAAGACAATTCATAAATGAATGAGCGTGGCTGTGTTCCAATAAAACATCATTTATAAGAACAGGTGGAAGGCTGGATTTGTCCAGTGGGCTGTACTTGGCCAACCTCTGAACCATTGCTTATGACTGAAATAAACCAATCCCTGTAAGATACATTTTATTTTTATTTGCTATGTCCTCCTGGTTAATTATTTTTAAAAAATTCAATGAGCACCTATTACATGCTGAGAACAGTACTAGGCTTGGGATTACCAAAGTGACAGCACAGTCCTTGTCCTTAAGGAGTTAAAGTTTAATAAGGAAAAGCACATACGATCCATCAAACATAGAGATTGTGATACTGGAAGTTAGTAGCAGATGCAAGGGGGTGCCTAGGAGAAAAGGCTCGGACATCTGTCTGGGAGATCAAGGAAAGCTTTCTAGACAAGGTGATGTTTCAATGGAGACTCGAAAGTTGAATAAGAGGAGTGAGGGTTTGCCCAGTAGAGACGCAACACTGGAAAGCACAGTGGGTGCCAAGGCAAATGAATTTGAGAGAACGAACTCGTTTGGGGAAATTGCAAGGTTGGAGGGAGGGAAATAGCGGGAGGTGAAGCCACATCGGAGTCAAGGCTAGATCCTGGAGGGCTTTTTCTGCGGGCATTGCAAAGTAGATTGGACTTTACTCAGTAGGTGATGGCTAGACATTAAGGAACCTTGAGTGTGAGCAGAGCCTGATCAGATCTACGTATGGGAAAGATGACTGGAAACAAATTTTGAAAGAAATTGAGGGAGGGAGTGCATCAAACATGTAGAGATCAGCAAAGATGCTGGGTTAGGTATGCTGCTAAGTCAAATCTGAACAAGTAGAGAGTTAACACTCTCTAAGTCTCTAAGAGAGACACCTAGAACCACATATTTCTCTTCTTGTGACTTTTTTCAACCATATACAAATGTAAAAACCATTCTTAACTTGGTGGTACAAAACAGCCAGCAAGCTGGGTTTGGCCCAGTGGCTAGAGTTTGCCAACCCCCGATACAAAGAGATTAGGATCTTTTTTTTTTATGGCATTTTTTTCTGTTTTCACATGGTCTTCTCTCAGTACATGTCTGTGTCCTAACTCCTCTGCTTATTTTTTTTTAAAGATTTTATTTATTTATTTATTTGAGAGAGAGAGTGAGGACGAGCAAAGGGGAGGGACAGGAAGAAGCAGGCTCCCCACTGAGCAGGTTGCCAGAAGTGGGGCTTGAGCCCAGGACTCTGGGATCATGACCCGAGCCAAAGGCAGACGCTCAACCAACTGAGCCACCCAGGCGCCCCAATAAGGCTCTTTTAATACCCTGCACATATTTACTGAGCATCTACTATCATGTACCAGAGATCCTGCCCCAGGACCCTGCATCATAAGCTATATACACGGGCTAGATTCAGGAGAGCAAGAAACTCACCTGGCTTACTCACCTTGCTGTTGCCAGTATCCAAGACAGTACCTGGCACTTAACTGTCAACTGAATAAATACCTGTCAATCTATGGACTAAATGAATCAGGTACACCACGAGTTCAATAAGAAATTGGAAACTAACCACCCATGTAATGTTTTATCTATGTGGGAGATGTCTTGTGGATTTGAATAAAACTGCTAAGAAACAGTCTTGCTTAAGATTCTCCCTCTCCCGGGGCGCCTGGGTGGCACAGCGGTTAAGTGTCTGCCTTTGGCCAGGGCGTGATCCCGGCGTTATGGGATCGAGCCCCACATCAGGCTCCTCCGCTGTGAGCCTGCTTCTTCCTCTCCCACTCCCCCTGCTTGTGTTCCCTCTCTTGCTGGCTGTCTCTATCTCTGTCAAATAAATAAATAAAATCTTAAAAAAAAAAAAAGATTCTCCCTCTCCCTCCCTCTCTCTCTTTTTTATTTAAAGTCAATTAATTAACATATAATGTACTCTCTCTCAAAAAAAGAGAAAGAAAAGAAAGTCTTTTGAAACAGAGCCTGTTGATAAGCCAAAAAATGCCAGTATATGAGGGCAGAAAACAAACATAATAATATCAGACCCGAAGAATAATGAATCCACGACACCCACAGTCGCCCATCAGACCTCTTACGAGCAGGAAGACGTGAACACCAAGGTCAATGTTGCCCCATGATCCTTGTGACAAGCACCCAGAAGAGTGCCAAAGCCCACCAGCCCAGCCTAGAATGTGCTTCTGGCTGTTCCTCAACCCTCAAATTGCGTTCCAGGCCAGCATGTTTCTTTGGTGACTGTTCATCTCATAAATGGATGACTCATTTTAAGGCTCTCTGGCTCTAGCCTTTCGAGTGGTTGCCATAGGATTTTTCTTTCAAGGTTGAAAGTGGATGATTTCAAATTTGTTTCAATATCACAAATGTAAGTGAAATTGAAACTGACCCAATGTTTCTGGGTAGACTAAAGGCCTTGACAGTTGTAAAAACATCCTTTAAATCTGGGGTACTATTGGACAGCATTAACAAAGGGTAACAATATGATACAAAAAGATATAGCACAGTGGTTTTTGAGGGTGATTTTTACCCCTCTCAGGGGACTGTTGTCAATGTCTGGAAACATTTTTGGCTGTCATAAGTCTGGGGAGGGCTTTGCTACTGGCATCTAGTGGGTAAAGGTCAGGGATCTGTTCAACATCCTACAACACACAAGAGAGCCCCCCACAATAAGGAAATGTCTGGCCCCAAATGGTCATAGTCCATAGGCTGAGAAACCCTGGCATTGCATACGTTAGGTCTGCTGTTAGGCCCAGATTACACAGAATCTCCTTAAAATGATGGTGTCAGGAGCTATTAACAATCATTGATGAGTTTGGTTTAACATTAAATGCATCCAGTATGTATTCTTAAGTATATGATGCATTATTCTGCATATTATACATGTATTATTCTGGGTATTATGTAAATAAACAGAATTATGACAGTTATTTAAAACTAGCATTAAGAAGCACAAATAGCACAAACCAATTTAAAAGGAACAAACAAACCAAAGAAAGGTCTCAATACAATAGAATCTTGATCAACTGGAGAACAATTCACCAAACGCATTAACTAAAGAGACTTCCTTCCCACAAGAAGTATATGTCTCCACATTTCGAAAAAAAAAAAAAAGCCAAAGACAAACTGAAAAACCAACAATCTAATATCTGTGATTTATTCAGAAAGGTCATTCTTTTGAGCTAAATTGCATCTTTACAAACAGACTTGATTTTCCCATGAAATAAAATTGATTGAAATAATTTTGGTTTTGGTCTATACCACATTGTTTTCTTATGTCCTTGAAACTAGTCTCTAATTGTGGCATTTCTTTAACCTCATCCAACTGTACACTTCCCAAGGCCAAGGGAGCCAGCGAGGAGCGATGCAGGGCTGCTCAAAATATGGCCTGCAGACTGAGGGCAGTGGAATTACCTGGGCAGATGATTCTCGTTAAACATGCAGGTTTCTGGGCTGTAAGGCAGATTGGGGGAATTAGGGTCACAAGGAATGGGGATCGAGCACCTTCATCATAAACCAGCATCCTCAGATGATTCTTATTTTTGCACAATGAAGGCTGAGCCCCACTGGCACAGTGGTGAAGACTTGGGTGTGGATGGAGATGAGCTCTTTGGCAAGATTCAGAGCATCCCTGAGCCTCAGTGCACTCATCAATAAGATGGAGCAAAGAACAAGACCACTCTCAGGTTTGTAGTGAGCATATGAAACAATGCAAGGGAATTTCTTGGAGAGGGCTTATTAGCTCCCAGCAAGCCCTGAATACGTGCTAATTAAAGTTACAATATTAATCATCATTACTCTGCATTTGCATCCCCTTTTTAAACCTGGCAGGTTTAGGGACACCAAAAACTCTTAAGAAATGTGCACTGAATTCATGAGTAAATGCTTCCACGGCGTGTTAGATGCCTTTTCCAGGTGTTTGCAAGGTAGCCAGCTGGATTGTGGCTCCACGTACATGAGGAGCAGAAGAAAAGACTAGATCAGTAAGTTAAGGCCCAAAAAATGGCGTGCCATTTAGATAAACCATACCAGGGACTAAATTTCTTTTTAACTGTTTTCTACTGTGGCCAGCTGTCATTTGCACAGCCAAGGTTCCCAGATAATCACAATGTGTTGCTGAAGCATGGCATTAGTTTAAATACCAGGCTCGCAACCAACATTTCTGAAAAGGGCTGCCTAGTTCCTTATAACTCCAAAATAAACACATCACCAATGACAAGGAACTCCCTTCTTCATGAGCTTCTGGGCAAAGCCAACCGTATCTGTGTAGCTGTCCCACCCCTGTTTGGACTCTTAGAAGAAGTCATTCCTTGAGCAACTCAATAGAATAACATTCGCTAATTATTCTTCTCTTGATTTGTCAGCCACAATTTTTACGCTTTATTAATCGATTCTAGTCTGTTGTTTTAAAGAAGGAATTTTAGAAAATTCTGAACAACTGATAAGTACGGCAGTCCATTTTTACCTTTGCTTTGGCATAGGAGCTATTTATTGCTACACAAAGAATATCACAAAACGTCACCATCACAGAATGGAAATGTGCGCTTCACTCGTTCAGCGAGTCTTTCATGAGCACCTTCTATGGGCTAGGCACTGGTCCTAGGTCCTGTGGATTCATCGGTGAACAAAACAAAGCACCTTGCATTCAAGAAGCTTCCGGTTTAGCGAAGGAAAATGATAAGAAATGAACATAATAAATGAGGAAATTACATAGCAAGTTACAAAGTGCTAAACCCCAGGAGAAAAAGAAGGTACAGCAAGCAGGGTGAGAGGAATCAGGAGTGCTGGGGTGGGGGGTTTCCAGGGCAACCTTACCGAGAACATGATATTTGAGTCAACCCTTATGGATGGAGGTGAGGTGATCAGCCAGGCAGATTCCAGGAGATGAGAATCTCAGGCAGAGATGAACTGACACGAGGGCAGTTAGGGTAGTGGCTAAAACGCAAGGGCTGGCAAGCTAGGCTGCCGAGGCTTAGATTACACGTCTGCCACCTTCCAGCCTTGTGGCTTTTAGGAAGCTATTTTCCCTCCTATGCTTTGTTTTCCTAATCTATGACATGGGGATGATGACTAGCCAGGGTTTGGCAAGCAAGTGCCTGTGAACCCAATCCCGCCTATGATTGCTTTTGTAAATAAAGTTTTATTGGAACACTGCCACACTCACTCACTTAGGTATTGTCTACTGCTGTTTTCGTTGGCCTGCAAAGCTGACAATATTTACTATCTGACCCTTCACAGAGAAGGTTTGCTGACCCCTGGACCAGACTAAAAGTAAAGACACATCTATGATTAGGATTTGTCTTTGGGATCAACATTCTCCTCCTCTTCTAAGATTTTCTCTGGGCAACATTCCAAAGAGCCTGCAAAGAAATCACATGCCATAGTAAGAACTGGGGATATTGGAAAGTACGTAAAAGTCTGGGTGATATAAACGTGGTTATCTGCAAATGGCCTGTTCATCTAAATTACTGATAAACCAAAGAAGTAGAAATAAGCATTGTTGAGCCAGTACTGTGCTAATACCATTCAAAAAAACATAACGTCACTCACATCTCGTTTCCGGTGGAAAGAACCTTTCTAATGGTTAGTGTAGAGGGGATACAGCAACATATTGGGAGTCCCCAAAGGCAAAAACATCAGAACAAAAGATCAATTTCATTTCTGTATATCCTCAGTTAGATCACAGACTAGTCTACCCGCCACCAACTTCATTCTGAGTTTCGAGTTTCACTTGAATCTTGGATGGAGAGGAGGTAGCCAGCCTGCACTGACCCCAGAGTGGGGAAAACGGAAACGTTTGCAAGAATTAGAAATTCTCAGTGACAGGGCCAGCAGCTGATGGCTTTGCTTATCTTTCTATAGTTTAATTTAGTTCACTGACATTAGAAATGGCAGACGTCTGGGCACGGATTGGACCTTGAAGATGTCACTAACACTCATGGACGACTCCCCCTCTGCTAGTTACTGCTCTAAGCCCTTTATTTGTGGTAGCTCATTTCTTTCTTACAGCAACTCTAAGGACTATGTTACCATCATGATTCCCATACTTCAGATGAGGAAACGTAGGCACGAGACTTAAGTAACTTGTCAAGATCGCATGCCTAGCAAGTGGCAGAGCTGGGATCCAAAGCTGGGTTGTGGGATCCAGAATCCAGACCCCAAACCACTGTATGCATTTCATCACTTCTCATGATAAATCGAGCCAAACCCCTACATTTACAAAGGAAGAAAGCAAGGTCCAAAGAAGTTAGGTGGCTCCTACAGTAGCACCGTGGGATCTGGGACATAAGGGTCCCATTCTGCCTCTTTCCCCACCGGGTCCTTTCATTATGAGACACAGCCTTACCGTAGGGTAATAAGCCAGACAGTGTTTAAAAATCCAGGAGCTTAAGGTTTTCCTCTTTTGTAAAACAGAGCACATAAGATTTTTTTATTAGCTTTATCTAATATCCAAGTTGTTCTCCAAAGCCCTTATTTATCATATCCACAGCAACTAAAATGTCACACCAAGTTCAAGAAGTCCAGAGGAGAAGATAAGCCACTTTATTCTTTCAGAACTCTAAACGGCCTGTGCCGAAGCTTTTGCAGAAAGCAGCGCAGTTAATGCTGTTCCGTGTCATCACGGCATGCTCCTCTCTGCTCCGCTTCGCTCATTTCAAGCTTCTCTAACATTATCAACCAATCTAAAAATAACATTCTCATAAATCTCTCCTGGCACAGACAGTACTTGGCTGTCGCACATCTCAGACACTGATCAATCCACTTTTCTTCCTAAATCACAAGATATATGTGTAAGAATCACAACATTTCAGCACAATAATCTTCTCGAAAAGAAGTATAAGCATAGATATTTATATTGCTTACCCATGAATTATATTCGGCCGGGTCTTTGCCGTCCTAATTTAACCGAACTAAGCTTGGAGTAGGAACTTGAGTCTGTTTTTGTTTTTTTTTTTTTTTTTTTTTTAAAATTATTCTTTTGGTGAAAAATGCAGCCTGCAATGGCAGATCACAACGAGTGTCTGAGAAATGGCCCAGCTGGCATAGCTGTGACTCCCACAATAGCTTTTGTTGCCAGAGACCTCTGCTACCGTGAATCTTGGGACCAAAAAAAAAAAAAATGCAATCTTGTCATTGGACCATTGAGAAGTTCCTGTCCCTTCAGAACGGAGGCAGGCTGTGTCACTAAGTGAGCGTGTGAGTCAGTGTGTGTGTGTGTTTGTGTGTGTGTGTGAGAGAGAGAGAGAGAGAATGGGGGAGGGGAGGGACGAAAAGAATGCAGAGAAACTGAAACTGGATTTCCTGATTTTTATTTTAATAAGACTATTTTGAAGAGATATTCTGGAGTTAGGAAAAGATTCCTCTTTTTAAAAATCCCCTTTTCCACAGGGATCTACAAATGGTAATTGGATTGTAACTGTGCAAACTGTCCTTATTAGGAATCAACCAAAGAATGTTGGAAGCCTTGGGTAAAACCCCTGAGAGCATGATAAAGCACATAGGACGCTTTCTTTGCGTAGGGCCAATTCTCTTTAAAACCACAGGCGTCTTCATTTTTCTAACACTAGGAAAAAACATTGAAAAAGGAAAAGATTTCATTCTCTTTTATACTGAAGCATAACACATGCTCTGAATTTTATGCTCTTTGTGGAACAATAGTCCTTGAGAAGTTGTTCATTTCCTGAACAGAGGGTGTGGAGGGCAGAGTGGATGTAATCACGTGGCCATGTGTAAGAGGGTGCAGGTGGGAGTTGGGGGTGGCGGGGAGAAATCCATAACGAGCAGAAAGAAAAGGAAAGATTAAAAACATATCCCGATCGCTAATTACCTTGATCTCTATGTATGGCACATGGCACTGAGGCAAAAAACGATTCAAAAAGACATTTTCGTTTTCCGGTCGATATGGAGTTATAGTTCTCTTGTGGTCTCAAGTGAATTCCAGCTCTCACTGTGATTATAACTGACAAACTGGGAAATGATTTCATGGAAGATATTACTCAAAACTTAGAGATTTTGGTATGTTTTTTATTAGGATTCTGTGAGGTTAATCATCACTTGATATAAGCCACACACAGCTCCTGCAGCTGCCGGTATTTATTTAGCAAGAGAAAGGAATTTAGAAACAATAAAACACGTCAGATGGTTTTCTTTACTAGAACAATTACACTGAAAGAGAGATTCCGAGTCAAAATTTACCTGTCACTACATATACCTCCACCTCCATCCACAGCCCCAAAAACTCAGACGCTGAAAATAGTCGTCGTTCCAGCAGTGAATATGGTTCACGTAATCTGCATACTCGCTGGTGGAATTTAGACCCTCATTTAAATGTATTTCATACAATATTTCACATGAAATTGATAAACATGCAATTCATTTGTCACTGTTAGGCCAGTGATCGTTTAGGTTACGAATACATGAAAACAACATGTAGTTCTCATTGTGAGCTTTCTAAGTGCTCACGATGCTTCTTCTAAGCATTTTATGGGTGTTGACTCAGTAACTGCTAAAAGAATTATAACGAGTGGGTTACATTACAGCCCATGTTACAGATGAGGAAACAGAAAGTTCAGAGAGGTTAAGTAAATTGCTCGAAGATTCGCAGCTTGTAAGTACCGCAGCTGTGATCCCAACCACTATGCGGCTTACAAATTAACAGGACGACAAAGCCACAGCCCACAGCCCACACTAGTCAGAGCCATGTTATAAGGATCTAATGAGAAATAGACCCAGCAATTTAATAAGAATGATTACCTAAGACTGGAGTGGCCTGTTAAATCAATTCTTAATGGTCAGGTCAACAAATGTTTCATAAGAAAGTGACTATTTCTTTAAGTGAACAATCTCAAATAATCTCAGGGGACAATGTCTTGGGACATTCCTCGTCTGAGAGTGGAACCAAGTCTGGCCTGGAGAGGAAATGCAGAAATAATGGAGGCCAAAAAGTAGTCACTCAAAGAGCCTTAGAAATAAATATCGGGAAGCAATGAAAAGGTCCATGGGAGAGCTTGCTAAACAGAAAAATGCCTAGAACACAACAGCGATCCTTTATCCATTTGAGTCTTCATTAGGCAAGGGCGCCACACAGCAGCCTATAGCTTCAGAATCTATGCCCTTAAGTATTCACTCCATCTTCTTCTTTGGTTCTTCTTCTGGATTATTTCTGTGTATGCTGTTGGGGACATTTTGTACATTCAGGGCAAAAATATTATAGAATCACCCTGTCGAACTCTTGGGGTGAGTACATTTCCAATGACAACACTCTTTTGCTTAAAACCCTTTGACGTCTCCTCTTTAGCTCCAGGACAAAGCCCACATTCCTTAGCATGGCACCCACTGCCATGTGTGTTGATTTAAATGGAGTAAAATCAAGTAGTCACTGCATAATAACAAGTAATAACAATAATAACAGAAACTTATTGAGCATATGTTAAGTACTAAGCAGTGTACATGGGTCATGCGTTCACTCCTTTCCACAACTGCATGACACAGAGGAGGGGAAGGAGGCACAGAACCAGAGGAAAAGAGTGATTGGCTGCTCACAGGCTCTTCCTCTTGGGCACTCAGCTGCACTCTACACTTCCTAGCCTCCTCTGCAGGTAGGAGCAGTCCTGTGACTAAGCTCTAGCCAATGGACTATGGGAGAAAGCGATAAGCTTCACTTCTAGCTCTGGCCCATGAAAACCTGGAGACAATAGTTCTCAGAGCTACATGTGGCAGTCCCAGGCAGAAACCACACTTCTTTTTTTTTTTTTTTAAAGATTTTATTTATTTATACGACAGAGATAGAGACAGCCAGTGAGAGAGGGAACACAAGCAGGGGGAGTGGGAGAGGAAGAAGCAGGCTCATATCAGAAGAGCCTGATGTGGGGCTCGATCCTGTAACGCCGGGATCACGCCCTGAGCCAAAGGCAGACGCTTAACCGCTGTGCCACCCAGGCGCCCCAGAAACCACACTTCTTAATATTCATGTCCTAGTGTCTCTTGCCCTTCAGTCCCAGCTGGCCCTGTGCTTTGCTTGAAGCAATCAAATGTGGCAGAAATGATGCTGAGGTGATTCTGGACCCAAGACTTAGGAGGGCCTGGCAAATTCTGCTTTTGCATCCTTGGGACCCTCCCACCACCATGTCCCAAGTCTGGCTACTGTACTGGAGAGACCATGTGGAGAGAGAGTGTAAAGCTCAGCTGTCCCAATGTCTCAGCAAAATCCAGCTTCCAGCCAACCTCCCAGTTGAATAAAGCCTCCTGAGCGACCACTGTCAAGGCCAGCAGAAAGGCAGAGCTGAGCCCAGCTCGGACTGCAGAACCATGAGCAAATAAAATAGTTGTTGTTCTAAGCACCAAGGTTTGGAGTAGTGTGTGATGCAGCCACAGATAACCAAATCAACACCTTCCTGTGTTGAAGAGACCAGAGCCCAGGTCCTTGAATCTGTGCTTGGAGCATAGCCACCCCAGCAGTTGTGGACACTGGGACAGCATGAGGGAGGAATACACTTGTACGGTAGGATTTGGGGATGTATGTGATGTAGCAGTTAACCTCCCCTTCCTTAACTTCTATTGTACACACAGACAATGAACCTAAACCATCTGGCTCTGGAGTCCTAGCCCCTGGAACCTCTCCCGTACGTCTCCCCACTGAACCGCCTAACAGCTCACTCCTTGACTTTCTACATTTTCACATGGAAAGAAAGTAGCTGGTCAACGGGATGACAAAATAAAAACTAATCTTTATAAATCATTTTACAGACTAGGTAGAAAGTCTTTTATGAGCAAGAAGATAAACGTAATGGCATCCATCCGTTTTTCAGTAATATATAGTCGAAATTTAGAAAAGGTGATTCTTTTATCCTTCAGAATTATGACTTCATCTGATAAAATGGCATAGTGAAATTTCATTTAGCTCACATTCATTACTGATAAATTGGTCCAATTAACCTCTTTTAACCAATACCATAGAATTGGCACTTAAGGTCTTCATGTTTTCTGATTATACATTAAAAATGCAAATTGTGAAGGACATTTTAGCCCTTCTGCAACCTTAAAGTGCACAATGAAAATGCGGCATCTTTTAGTTTAATTCTCTCTCAGACCCGACCTTTGGACTGATCAGAACGTGCGGAGGTGGGGCGCCAAGTACAAGTACAGAAGGACTCTGCGTTCTCTTGCTGCTGCCATTTGCTTCTTCTTTTTTTTTTTTTTAAAGATTTTATTTATTTATGTGACAGACAGCCAGCGAGAGAGGGAACACAAGCAGGGGGAGTGGGAGAGGAAGAAGCAGGCTCCCAGCGGAGGAGCCTGATGTGGGGCTCGATCCCAGAACGCTGGGATCACGCCCTGAGCCGAAGGCAGACGCTTAACGACCGCGCCACCCAGGCGCCCCTGCCATTTGCTTCTTTAACCGTAGCTCTCTCTGTCCTCTCCCCACCCCCAGGACTTGACCTTGGTCTAATCTCTAGCATCCTCCTACCACTACAGTTGCAGGGAGAGTGAATTTTAGATCCTTAAGATCTAAAAATCTACCATCAAAGCAAAGTATTAGGTAACTGGAAAGTTACTTAAGGCCACGGATTGGAAACAGTCAAAACCATAACAAAGAACATCAAACAGTTAGTGCTCATTGACTCCATGGATACTTGCTATAGTCTGGGAGGCAGATACTAGGATTATTGTCTGTTGTTCTGCAGACAAGAAAAAAAGAGACAAAGGGAACTTAAATAACTCACGACTAGGGAGTAAGAAGTTCAAACCTAGGTGGTTTCCAAATGCAACAGGTTTAACCCTTAGGCTACATCCCAGCAAGCCAGTGACCTTTTTCTTCAATGAATCCCTTATGGACTGAGTGCCCAAAGCCCTTATGAAGAGAGGCACAGAAATGCGTACCCACAGGGGCAGGGCAGCAGGAAGAAACAGAACAGAACGCTGTTGAGGCAAATGCCTTCAGGAGCAAGGGGAGGGACTGGGGTTTCTTGTCAGGAAAGAGGAGCAGGCATTTTAGAAAACTTCCAGAGTGTCATATCCTTTCCCAGTAGGCAGAGGTGTAACACGAGCAAAGGGGCGTTTGAAGAAAGGGGAATGAGGCAGAGTGGTGCAGAACAGATAGGAAGGGGATAGTGAGAGTGAGCAAACCTGGAGGTCTACAGTGTGAGTGGTAAATAGAGGCCCCACGCACGACACGGACTGACAAAACGAGGCTTCCGGCAGCCATAACATAGGCACCCCTTAGGGATGCTTTCTTTAGGAGAGTCCCTCAATTTTTTCCAAGAAATGTGGATCCCCAGGGAGGCAGGTCCAGTATTTTACTTGGAGAAACGCCTTCAGGGGCAGAGTGAGAAATCCACATGTCATTTTATGTGTCGGGGAGGGTAGACCTAGAAAAGATCATTCTCTTCTGGTTCTCACAGAGGCACACAGACATGATGTCACTGGCTTTAATACGCTGCAGAGCGTGGCTTTTTTTTTTTTTTTCAGGCTGCTCCCTCTACTCACATTGCGAGGAAGGCCGAGTTCTAAGAAAGAATGCTGCAGGTTTCACCCAAAAAAGGGCACTGAGATGAGTGGACACTCATTTTTGGTAAGATGTCACGGGAAGGCTCTATGGAGCAGGTCCTTTGCTTGGATACAGGCAGATCCACACGGCTCACTAAACAAGGAATGCATTTGGGAACAAGATTATCTACAAGATAGAGGGATGCTGAAGTAATGTTATCCCAAACTGGAGAACTCAATCCTCCATCAGATATTTCTAAATCAGCAGGAAATAAAGCAAGCCTTAAGGAGAGATGACTATCATATTCAGGAGAGGGAAAACTCTACACTGGAAACTCGTAGGCAAAACAAAATAGGCAACAACAACGGCAAATACCAAAGTGAATTCCGTTCTGGTTTCTCATTTCAACGCTACATTTGACAACGTTCTGTTTCATTAGTTGCACCTAACACTCTGCAAAGTCTCCTCTCACTGAGGTTTTTCTCTAACAGGAAAGGAAAACAACTTCCTACAGATTACTTTAGACTTAATAAACTCATTACCTGAATGAGTTTCGAATATCGCCAAATGTATGAACATCGGTCACCTCTGAGATGATCAGCCTCTCAGTTTCAGATTAAGATAACTTGTTTCCTTTAACTCCCTCAATAAGAAGTTCAAAATCAGCACGAATTCCACGGCCTGAATAGGAAAAAGCAACTTACACATTTCAGCCGAAGGCTGGTAGTTAACTAGTCTAACTAAACCTTGAGTTGTTGAGCAAACGGGCAAGCAAGCTATTTGAAATAAAAATATATGCATCTGCTGCTAGACCGCAGAAAGAGTCCAGCTTCAATAATATTCTTGGAATATTTGCTTCAAAAGCAAAATCAGTTCGGGTGCAAGTGGTGATAAATGTCAGAACAAACTCTATAAGGACCAACAGTCCTGTAACCTGGTTGCACATTAGAATTACTTGGTGCATACCTCAATTAAAAAAAAAAAAAGAAAAAGAAAAAAGATTACTTGGTGTGGATTTCAAAAATATCTATGCCCACACACCCCTCCAGACCAGCGAGGTCCAACAGACCTCTCTATGATGAGGAAGATTTTTGTTACCTGTACCGTCTGATATGGCGGTCACGGGTGACCTGCGGCTGATGAGCACTTGAGAAGTAGCTAGTGGAATGGAATCATTTCATTTTTAGTTGTCTTGAGTCTTCACTGATTTAAACTTAAATAGCCACAGTGCCTAGTGGCTACTGGATTAGACAGTGCAGGTAGAGAGCAAAACAGCTAGACTCTTTA
The DNA here is from genome assembly GCF_002007445.2 of Ailuropoda melanoleuca. NCBI lineage: Eukaryota > Metazoa > Chordata > Mammalia > Carnivora > Ursidae > Ailuropoda > Ailuropoda melanoleuca. The sequence continues at coordinate 8,440,281 of NC_048238.1, forward strand.
GAGTTGGGGCTCGGGTTTTGGTAGGTTTACAAAGATCTCTGGGGGAATTCTAGTGAGCAGTCCAAGATGAGAACCACTGCAATGGCCTGGGATTAAGAAACCATTGGGGTGGCAAATTCCTTGCTCTTTTTCCTTTTTCTCCAAATTCCACGAAGCATTTGCCACATACCTTGGCCTCTCCCCCTCCTGCTTCCACGCCTCCCTCTCGCACCCCTCCATACTCCCCTGTGATAGGTGCACTGTCTCTATATTCATTCATCCACTGATACCGGTAGCAGATTCTTACCCTTTTCCCTTCTCCTTCACTGGCAGCAGAAATAAAAACCTAATAATACTACCGATAGGGAATAAATACCCAAACTTGTGCACCCATAATCTAAAACTGTTTTTCCTTTGTTCAGTCTTGATTCAGATGCCACTTTCTACAATTTCCGCCACGGATACCACGGGGAATATTTCTAATGGCTGTGCGGTTTGGGGGCAGTGTGATAAGGTCTCACGTGCTCATTTGCAGCTGTTTCCTTCCAGCGGGACACAGTGTTACAGCCCAGAGGCCACACGGAGGGCTCTGTGGTCTGACTAACGGCCTTTAAAGTCCAATCAGTCCACAACTAGCCACATGGGTATCTAATGATTCTCAGCCTCAGTTACTTGCTCCGGGAAGTGGAGATAAAAAAAGGGTCCTGTGGGGAAGGTGCAGCGATGCATGTCATTTGCATGATGAATGAGACATGTGTGACACACCCACTGTCCTAGAGCCAGATCTGGACTCCCCCATACACACACGCACACACACACCCACACACCACCCACCCCCCCCACACACACAATTATGTGGTAAGTAAAACAAATAGCAGGGCAAACATTCCTGGAGGAAGCCACGGAATTCATAAAAGCATCCTCTAAGCACATGATTAATTAGCATGGCAATATGAAGACCATTTAGAAAGTGGTTAATGAGGAAAAAAATAATATGCTAATGTGATTTTTTTTAATTTTTTTTATTATATTATGTTAGTCACCATACAGTACATCCCCGGTTTCCGATGTAAAGTTCGATGATTCATTAGTTGCGTATAACACCCAGTGCACCATGCAATACGTGCCCTCCTTACTACCCATCACCAGCCTATCCCAATCCCCCACCCTCTCCCCCCTGAGGCCCTCAGTTTGTTTCCCAGAGTCCATAGTCTCTCATGCTCCATTCCCCCTTTTGATTACCCCCTTCTTTATCCCTTTCTTCCCCTACCAATCTTCCTAGTTCTTATGTTCCATAGATGAGAGAAATCATATGATAATTGTCTTTCTCTGCTTGACTTATTTCACTTAGCATTATCTCCTCCAGTGCCGTCCATGTTGCAGCAAATGTTGAGAATTCGTTCTTTCTGATAGCTGAGTAATATTCCATTGTATATATGGACCACAGCTTCTTAATCCAGTCATCTGTTGAAGGGCATCTCGGCTCCTTCCATGATTTGGCTATTGTGGACAATGCAGCTATGAACATTGGGGTGCATATGGCCCTTCTCTTTACTACGTCTGTATCTTTGGGGTAAACACCCAGTAGTGCAATGGCTGGGTCATAGGGTAGTTCAATTTTTAACTTTTTAAGGGACCTCCACACTGTTTTCCAGAGTGGCTGTACCAACTTGCATTCCCACCAACAATGTAGGAGGGATCCCCTTTCTCCACATCCTCTCCAACAATTGTTGTTTCTTGCCTTGTCTATCTTTGCCATTCTAACTGGCGTAAGGTGGTATCTCAGTGTGGTTTTGATTTGAATTTCCCTGATGGCTAATGATTTTGAACATTTTTTCATGTGTCTGTTAGCCATTTGTATGTCTTCATTGGAAAAGTGTCTGTTCATATCTTCTGCCCATTTTATGATTTCTTTGTTTGTTTCTCATGTATTGAGTTTGAGAAGTTCTTTGTAGATCTTGGATACCAGTCTTTTATCTGTAGTGTCCTTTGCAAATATATTCTCCCATTCCGTGGGCTGTCTCTTAGTTTTTTTGACTGTTTCCTTGGCTGTGCAGAAGCTCTTTATCCTGATAAAGTCCCATAAGTTCATTTTATCTTTTATTTCTCTTGCCTTTGGAGATGTGTCGTGAAAAAGGTTGCTCTGGCCGATGTCATAGAAGTTGTTGCCTATGTTCTCCTCTAGAATTTTGATGGATTCCTGTCTCACATTGAGGTCTTTCATCCATTTGGAGTTTATTTTTGTGTATGGTGTGAGAGAGTGGTCAAGTTTCATTCTTTTGCATGTAGCTGTCCAATTTTCCCAGCACCATTTATTGAAGAGACTGTCTTTTTTCCACCGGATGTTTTTTCCTGCTTTATCAAAGATTAGTTGCCCAAAGAGCCGAGGGTCCATTTCTGGGTTCTCTATTCTGTTCCATTGGTCGATGTGTCTGTTTTTGTGCCAGTACCATGCTGTCTTTGTGATCACAGCTTTGTAGTACAGCTCGAAATCCGGCATTGTGATGCCCCCAGCTTTGTTTTTCCTTTTCAACAGTTCCTTGGAGATTCGGGGCCTTTTCTGGTTCCATACAAATTTAAGGACTATTTGTTCCAGTTCTTTGAAAAATGTCCTCGGTATTTTGATCGGGATAGCATTGAAAGTGTAGATTGCTCTGGGTAGTATGGACATTTTAACTATGTTAATTCTTCCAATCCATGAGCATGGAATATTTTTCCATCTTTTTATGTCTTCCTCAATATCTTTCAAAAGTGATCTATAGTTTCTAGCATATAGGTCCTTTACGTCTCTGGTTAAGTTAATTCCAAGGTAACGCATGGTTTTTGGTGTTATTGTAAATGGGATGGATTCCCTAATTTCTCTTTCTTCAGTCTCGTTATTCGTGTATAGAAATGCAACTGATTTCTGGGCATTGATTTTGTATCCTGCCACCTTACTGAATTGTTCTATAACTTCTAATAGTTTGGGAGTGGATTCCTTTGGGTTTTCCATATAGAGTATCATGTCATCTGCAAAGAGAGACAGTTTGACTTCTTCTTTGCCGATTTGGATACCTTTGATCCCTTTTTGTCTTCTGATTGCTGTTGCAAGGACTTCTAGTACTATGTTGAATAATAGTGGCGAGAGTGGGCATCCTTGTCGTGTTCCTGATCTTAAGGGAAAGGCTTCCAGCTTTTCCCCATTGAGAATAATGCTTGCAGTAGGCTTTTCATAGATGGCTTTTATGAGATTGAGAAATGTACCCTCTATTCCTACACTCTGAAGGGTTTTAATCAGGAAAGGATGCTGTATTTTGTCAAATGCTTTTTCTGCATCAATTGAGAGGATCATATGGTTCTTGAGTCTTTTCTTGTTGATATGATGTATCACATTGATTGATTTGCGAGTGTTGAACCATGCTTGCATCCCAGGTATGAATCCCACTTGGTCATGATGGATAATCCTTTTAATGTACTGTTGGATTCTATTAGCAAGGATCTTGTTGAGGATTTTGGCATCCATATTCATTAGAGAAATCGGTCTGTAATTCTCCTTTTTGAGGGGGTCTTTGCCTGGTTTGGGGATCAAGGTAATATTAGCCTCATAGAATGAGTTTGGTAGCTTTCCTTCTGTTTCTATTTTTTGAAATAGCTTTAGGAGAATAGGTATTATTTCTTCTTTGAATGTTTGGTAGAATTCCCCAGGAAAACCGTCTGGGCCTGGAGTTTTATTATTTGGAAGGTTGTTTATCACTGACTCAATTTCTTCATAGTTAATTGGCCTATTTAAGAAATCTATTTCTTCCTGTTTCAGTCTTGGTAGTTTATAGGTTTCCAGGAAGGCCTCCATCTCTTCCAGATTGTTTAGTTTTTTGGCATATAGCTGTTGATAAAAGTTTCTAATAATCCTTGCAATTTCAATGGTGCTGGTCGTGACCTCTCCCTTTTCAGTCATAATTTTAATAATCTCAGTCCTTTCTCTTTGTTTTTGGACAAGTTTTGCCAGTGGTCTATCAATTTTATGGATTCTCTCAAAGAACCAGCTTCTAGTCCTGTTGATCTGCTCTACTGTGGTTCTGGTCTCTAATTCATTGATTTCTGCTCTAATCTTGGTCAACTCCTTCCTTGTCAGTGGGTTAGGCCTGTCCCTCTGTTGCTGTTCCAGTTTCTTGAGGTGATGCTAATGTGATTTTTAAAAAATATTCAACTTACTTATTTTAATGTGTCTTCATTTTTATTGACTCATTACCAGTTAATATTAACGGAACAAGGAAGTGCGTGCTAATACACATCACCTTATTCATAAAAATGGTAAGACTCAGGATTCCAGAGTTCAATGACAGCAACAAAAGAGCAGAGTGTACAATCTTCAGGCACATAACACTCCGTCGACCTTTTGGTAAATCTCAAAGGCCATAACCTGACATGTCCCCATGTTGTTTTCAGTCACAGGCACTATTGATTTATGTTCACATTTTCTACACTGAGTTTTGTTTCCTTCTTCCTTATTAAATACCCATCTACGGGTAGAACAACTTTTTAATGTAAGAAAATACAAAATTACAACCTGTTAGCACCATGAGAGTTTGGAGTCAACACAACTATTAATGGTAAGGCTTGCTCATCGGTGACTCACAGCACAGATAAGCTAAGCTGGGAGCTATGCTCCATCCCCAGGGGATTTAGATATGTGAGGAATAACTAACATTTCTTGTGGGTGTACATATGTACCCATCATTATTCCTAGCCCTAATTATGTATTCCCTGCTTTAATTGTTAAATAACTTTATGAAGTAAGGTCTATTAATATGTACCCATTTCACAGATGAAGAAATCACGGGCCAGGAGGTTAAGTAACTCGCCGAAGGCAATAGAATGCAAGACAGAGCTGGGATTCAAAGTCACAGGCCAGAGAAAGACAATTATCATATGGTTTCTCTCATCTATAGAACATAAGAACTAGGAAGATCGGTAGGAGAAGGAAGGGAAGAATGAAGGGGGGGGTAAACAGAAGGGGGAATGAAGCATGAGAGACTATGGACTCTGAGAAACAAACTGAGGGCTTCATAGGGGAGGGGTTGGGGGAATGGGATAGACTGGTGATGGGTAGTAAGGAGGGCACGTATTGCATGGAGCACTGGGTGTTATACGCAAGTAATGAATCATGGAACTTTACATCAAAAACCAGGGATGTACTGTATGGTGACTAACATAATAAAAAAAATTATTATAAAAAAATAAAGAGATTTTTAACATGGAAAACAAAAACAAAGGCCTTAACCCCAGGGTTTGGGGTCTTAACCATCATCCTACGCTACCTCCCTGTGAGTACCATACCTTTCTCTCAAGAAGTGGCAATGTGTGACTCGAAAGCACATCTGAATGAAATCTTCTCTCATTTCATTTCCTACAAAGTAAAATTCTGAAGTCTGTAAATTATCTATTATGAGTGATATTACTTTAACACATTGATTGAGGCATGATCTTGAGGTGCCAACTGTTGACCTACAGCAGGGATGGACAACGCCCAGCCCCAGCCATATCCAGCCTCCTGCCTGTTTTTATAAACTGGAGTCTAGGCAGGCCCATTCATCTCCATCTTGTGTGGGGCTGGGTACTGATACAACGGCAGAGTTGAGTGGTTGCACTACTGATGGAGGATTCCCAATGCCTATAATATCTACGATCTAGCCTTTTACAGAAAAAGTTTGCTGACCTCATAATTGAACCACTGAAATATCACCGGACAAGTAGTACAGGAAATGATGGAGTTTCCTAGGCGTTTCACTATTTCAAACAGCAAGGGAACTGCCTCTTTTTACAACCATCATTACAACATATACATTACGTACGTATGAGCAGATGGGTCCATAGAGATTGCTCAACAGCTTATTTTTCCTACATGTTTCTTTTAAGGATCCAAATGACCTAGATGCTTAAGATGTGTAGGGAATTACTTGTGACGTCTCACGGAGAGAAGCAAGAGGAGGACTGGGAATATTTAAATGTCAGTTATTTTCCCAGAGAACTCTAACTTCCTATGATACCTCCTGCCAATCTAATCATCACACTCATCTCCCCCACACACACACATTTCAGCTATTTTCTTGACTCTGATTTAAACATCGATTCTCTGCATTTGTGCCTTTTCTCCCTCGCTGGACTGTACATTCTGGAAGGATAGACACAGCACTTAAAAGAAATAGCACTTGAGTTTTGTGCTTTTCCACATCTGTTGGTTGAAAGTAACCTCTTGGGGAAGAACACTTCTGTGTCTATACCAAAAACTATTTGTGTCTATTAGCATGGAAACAAGACCAGCGGGTAATATTTATATTTAGGACATTTCTTCTAAAGTAGCTAAAATAACTTCCAGTAAAAATGAAAAAAAGATCTTGCTTCCTGGCTTTTACTATCAAGTGTCAAAACATGTGAACAGAGAGAAACTAATTTGCAGAATGACACAAAATGCCAGGTATGACAAAAAAAAAAAACCCATCTGAACTCACTGGAACAGATCTGAGGTTTAGTTGCCATGTTTCAGACTTTTTTTCTAGAAATGTTTTCTTCCAAATATACTACTTTTAAAATGAGAAATTAAAAAGTGTTTCACAGACCTGGCTAAATGCTTTTTGTATAAGGAAAATTATGCTTCCTCTGAGCAATGAAACATACAGGAACTGAAATTTTTTAAAAATAAATATAGTAATATACTACAGGGGCTTGGAGGGTTATAATTAATGGGTGCATTTTTAACAGACTTTATTTTTTAGGGCAGTTTCAGTTTCACAGCAAACTTGAGTAGAAGATGCAGGTATTTCCCGAATAGCCCTTGCCCCACACATGCACAGCCTCCCCCACTATCAACATCCTCCCCCGAGGCGACATTTGTTACAACTGATGAACCTAACTGACACGTCATCATCACCCAGAGTCCACAGTTTACGTAGGGTTCACTCTTGGTGTTGCATGTTCTATCGTCTGGAGAAATGTATAATGCCATGTATTTATAATCATAGTATCATACAGAGTATTTTCCCTGCCCTAAAAATCCTCTGTGCTCCACCTATTCATCCCTCTCTCCCTACTAACCACCGGCAACCACTGATCTTTTTATGGTCTCCATAGTTTTGCCTTTCCCAAAATGTCAGATAGTTGGAATCATACAGTACGCAGCATTTTCAGATTGGCTTCTTTCCCTTAGTCATGTGCATTGAAGGCTCTCCCATGTTTTTTCATGGCTTGATAGCTCATTTCTTTTTAGCACCAAATAATATTCCACTGTCTGGATGTGCCACCGTTTATTTACCCTATCACCTACCAAAGGACATCTTGGCCACTTCCAGGTTTTGGCCATGATGAATAAACATCCACATACAGGTTTCCGTGTGGACATAAGTTTTCAGTTCATTTCGGTAAATACCAAAGACTGTAATTGCTGGATAGTATGATAAGAGTATATTTAGTTTTGTAGAAACTGCCAAACTGTCTTCCAAAGTGGCTGTGCCATTTTATATGCTCACCAGCAATGTACCAGAGATCCTGTTGCTTCATATCCTCACAGAGATTGATGTCATCAGTGTTCCAGGTTGGGGCCATTATAGTAGGTATGTAGTGGTATCTCATTATTGTTTCAACTTGCATTTCCATGATCACATATTACTTTTCATGTGCTTTTTGGCATCTGTATATCTTTGGTGAGGTGTCTGTTAAAGTATTGGTCCATATTTTATCTTGTTGTTTGTTTTCTTATTGAGAGTTTTAAGAGTTCTTTGTATATTTTGGACAATAGTTCTTTATCAGATATGTAGTTTGTGAATATTTTCTCCTGTTTGTGACTTGTCTTCTTATTCTTTTGACATTGTCTTTCAATGAGCAGAAGATTTTAGTTTTAGTAAAGTCCAGCTTATCAATTATTTATTTCATGGATTGTGCCTTTGGTATTTTATCTAGAAAGTTATCAACATGCCCAAGTTCATCTGGGTTTTCTCCTGTGATATACTGCAGGAGTTTTATAGTTTTGCATTCTACATTTAGGTCTGTGATCCATTTTAAGTTAATTTTTTTGAAGGGTATAAGGTTTATGTCAAAATTCTTTTTTTTTTTTTTTTGTATGTGGCTATCCAGTTGTTCCAGCACCACTTGTGGGCACGACTATCTTTGCTCCATTGTATTGCCTTTGTTCTCAGTGTATATTTATGTGGGTCTATTTCTGGGCTTTCTATTCTGTTCCATTGATCTATTTGTCTATTCTCCTGCTAATACCACATTGTCTTGACGCCTACCATTTTATATTAAGTCTTGAAGTCAGGCAGTGTCAGTTCTCCAACTATATTTTTCTCCTTCAATATTGTACTGGCTATTCAGGGTCTTTTGCCTCCTCATATAAACTCTAGAATCAGTTTTCCAAAATCCACAAAACAGCTTGCAGGGATTTTGACTGGGATTGCCTTGAATCTATAGATCAAGTTGAGAAGAACTGACATCTTGATAATATTGAATCTTCCTGTCCATGAAGATGGGATATCTCTCCATTAATTTAGCTCTTTGTTTTTATTCATCAGAGTTTTGTGGTTTTCCTCATATAGATGTTGTACATATTTTGTTAAATTTTTACCTAAGTATTTCATTTTCAAGGGTGCCAATGTAAATGGTATTGCATTTTTAATTTCAAATTCTACTTGTTCATTGCTAGTATGTAGGAAAGCAATAGGCTTTTGTATATTAACTTTGTATCCCACAACCTTGCTATAATTACTTATCAGCTCCAGGAGGTTTTTTCGCTGATTTTTTCATATTTTTTACATAGCTAATCACATCATCTGTGAACCTGGTGGAGATCCAGGAGGTAAAACCCACAAAATGTAAGGGCCTCCTGATGACTGGGTCTCCCTGGAGCTTTTAACTCTCAGAGTTGTCCACACTGAGCCTCCAGCAATTCATCAATTACAATTCAGGTTTCCCTTCTCTGGCACTGGTTCCCTTGGAGACTGTGGCTCCAAAAAGTTTGATTCTCTATATTCACTTGTCAGTCTCTCCAATTTTTAGAGGCAGCCGTTTGCCCTATGACCACATTTCTCCTAGGGATCTAAGAAGAGTTGTTGATTTTTCAGTTTGTTTGGACTTGTACTTGTTAGGTGAAGCTGCGACTCATTTTCCACCTCATTCCTTTCATAAGAGATGAAATATCAACAACCTCGGGCAAAGCCATACAGTGTTTCCACTCCATACAGATTGGCCATCAGGGCTTTTACCAGGCAGTGAGAAGAAACATAATCCTTCAGTTTCTTTTCTTTTCACAAGCTGATGATCATGAGTAGCTTGAAAAATTTAAACATTGTGGTAGCATTCATTTTTTAAGCTTTTATTTAAAGCATTCATTTTTTTTTCTTTTTAGAAATTAGCCAGGTAATGGCTATGAAAAAAAAAAGCAAATAAAGACTTTAATCCCCTTATGTTCATATTTTAATTTCAAAGACTAATTGTTACTATCTATTCTGGTAATTTTACATCAAACAAAGTATAGTTCAGAGCCTTGTTCATTTCAAGGAAATATTCTTGGCTATAACAGGAGAGAAGCTAAAAATAAAATGTTGCACTGATTAGCTCAATAGCCTTGTTTTAATTGCTCTTCTGTTCTTTGATTTTATTGCTCCTGGTGGAGGGAGCCAGAAGAACTTAATACCTCTTGCAAGATAGTCATTTTGTGCCACAAGAGTTGATAGGAAGGAAGCAAATAAATGAGGAAGATAATCACCTGAGCTTCTTTCTGGTGCTACACAACACTACATCTCACCCTCCAAGGTTGAGAAACAGAAAAGCCACTGAGACAGATAGAGTGGTTGGCAGAATAATGGACCCCCAAAGATGTTCACACTCTAATTTCTGGAACCTGGAAATATGCTGCCTCGCATGGCAAAAGGGACTTTGCTGATGTAATTAAGTTAATGACTTTGGGATAGAGAGAGTCTCCTGGATTATCCGGATGGGCCCTATGTAAACACATGCATCCTTAAAATAGGAGACCCTTTTCTAGTAGAGTTCAGAATGAGAGGGAGACGACTATAGTGAAGTGGTCAGAGAGATGCAACATTACTGGTTTTGAACATGGAGATAGGCTGCCATTAGCCAAGGAATGTACGTGGCTTCCAAAAGCGAGAAAAGGCAAAGAAATAGATTCTCCGAGAGCCTCCAGAAGGAATGCAGCCCTGTTGTCACCGTGATTTTACTCCAGTGAGACCTGTGTCAGATTTCTAACCTAGAGCTGTAAGATAATAGGTATGTAGTGTTCTAAGCCACTAAGTTTATGGTACTTTGTCATACCAGTGATAAAAATGAATACAGGGGCGCCTGGGTGACTCAGTTGGTCAAGCCACTGCCTTCAGCTCAGGTCATGATCCTGAAGTCCCAGGATCAAGTCCCGCATTGGGCTCCCTGCTCAGCAGGGAGTCTGCTTCTCCCACTGACCCTCCCCCATCTCATGCACTCTCTCTCTCTCATTCTCGCTCTCAAATATAAATAAACAAACTCTTTAAAAAATTAGAAAATTTTAAAAAAAGAAAATGAATACAGAAGGAATCAGGAAATTTCTATGTGTACAAGGGACTCATAAATCATTTAAAGCAAGATTTCCTAAATTGCTCCATGATCAAGTTAGTTTGAGAAAGTTGTTCATGTTACTCCCATCTTAAATAGTCACGTTAAACAACAACTAAAGAAAAATTGTCCTGCAGAGGGAGAATTGTGACTCAGAGTATCTTCTAAATACATTTGCTATAATCTCACCTCTTTTTCTTCTCTTTTTTTTCTTTTCAGAACATCTCTTCACATCCCTCAGAATTCTCGAAACATAGTTGGGAAAGGCTGAGCTAATCCCACCTGCTCAGTTGAGAATCTAAGACCAAAAGGGAAGAAGTGACTCGCCAAGGCGGCACTTTAGCAACACAAAGACACAACCCTGGCCTTACGCTCCTCATCCGGAATCCTGCCTAGGATGCCACACTGTCCCACTGAGAAGAAGATACCATTTTCTGGCACTTGAGTTTATCTAAGTTAGACCTCTGGTGGGAGGAAAGGAGATCAGGTGAGAATCAACCCAACAAAGCTCATAACAGATCAAATTCTCTACTCAATGATAACAAAAACAACACGGCTGATTTAGCACTGAACATATCTTACTATTTAAAATAAAAGCATTCAACAAACTATTGAAAATTTACTAATTTCATGTTAATGAGAAGAATGCAATAAAATATTTCCCCGCATTGATTTAGCATGTTCCTAAAAAGGCCTAATTCTGCTGCCAAAGTCCATTTCCCACAAATTCTGGTTTCCATAAATGCTAATTTGGGGAGGACCAGAGGAACAACCAAATGCCGTTGTTTTCCTTTGTAGCACTTAAATAATGCTTTCTCCACATTTCCCACTGCCTGTTCCAAGGGCTGTGAACCCACTGTCCTTTGATGTTTTTCAAATACACATTATCCACATCCTTTTCCAGAAAGTGAATACTCTTTTTTCCACCACCTCAGCTTTTAGATAATAATAATAATAAAAATAGAGATTTCGACTAATAAAGCTAACGACTCTGAATGCTTACTTTATGCCAAGTACTGTACTACATGCATCACACGAGGAATTTCATTTAATCTTTATTAAACAACGATTAAGGAAAGTATCACTATTAGCATTTGTATCATACAGATGAGCCAACTGAGGCACAGAGAATTTAGGTACTTGGCCCAGGGTCATGCAGCAAAAAGCGGTGGAGTCAGAATCGTGATCGGATTCAGAGCCAGTCTTCTGTAAGCAGCGGCCCAGCGGCCCTCAACTGGGGCTGATTCTACCTCCCAGGGGATACTGGCAGTGCCCGGAGGCATCTTCCGTCATCACAAATGAGAGGTGGAGCGCGACTGGCATCTAGTGGGAGGAGACCCAGGAGGCTGCTAAACATCTCACAGTGCACAAGACAGACCCTCCCCCCCAAGCAGAGAATGATCCCGCACTACATGTCAAGAGTCCCAACGTCAGGAAACACTACCTTAGCCTAAGACCTCCCAAAAGCCAGGCATTCTGAATGGGCCATTTGTGGGTAAGAGATTCTCATTTCCAGTTTAGAAACCTCTATCTCCACCTGAGCCATGAGGTTCTCTCACCCTGGGGTGGAGGGCACATAGAGCCATGGCGTCCACTTGGTGCATCTTCTCGAAGCATCGATTTACTCAATCATTACAGCTGGCAGTTGCACACTATGCCCTGACATCCTGGGACATTAGGTCATTTTATTTTCTCTTTCATTGGACACACGAGAGAGGCCCTAGCCCACTAGGAAGTGTCTAAAAGGGGCCAGAAAGAAGATTCTGGTTTTCATTAGCTTTGCCTTGTAGTCCAGAAGACACAACAGCAGCATCTGCGTCACAGATAATGGCAACAGCAAAGGGATACAGCTGCAAGGGGTTGCTTGGGGTGCAGACCAAGCTTAAAAGTCAAAATATTTTCGGAGAACAGCTCTGCTGTATCGACTCAAAATATGATTGTTCATATCATTTGACTCAGCAATTCTATTTCTAAGAATGTATTTTACAGAAATATTGACAAAATGTGCAAGATACAGTCACAGACGTTCAACACCATCTCTGATAGCAAAGAAAAATAAAAATAATAGAAATGCATGCGTATGTTCACCAAAAGATGTGTGCTAGAACGTTCACAATAGCGTTATTTGCAACAGCCATAATCTGTCAACTACCCAAATGTCCACCAAGAGAATGAACAAACAAACTTCAACCACCTACAATAATATGAATGAATGCCACAGACATCACTTTGAGTAAAAGAAGTCTGACACAAAACAGAATATACTGTGTGAAACCATTAATACAAAGTATAAAATTAGGCAAAACCAATCCCCTGCTAGGAAAAGCAGATAAGAAGTTACTCTTGGGGAGAAGTGACTGGAAGGGAATCAAGGAGGCCTCGTGGGTGCTGGTCATGTTGCTTTCTCATCTGCCATAGTTGTGTTTGCTTTGTGCAAACTCATTGAATTTCAACCTTGTGCATCTTTCCACATGTATATTTTATACACACACAGACACACACACAATTTCTACATAACTATATATACACACACACACACACAATTTCTACATAACTATATATATGTAACTACATATACTACATAACTATATGAACATCAACAACCTAAATGTCCATCAGTGGGTGACCAGCTATATATACTACAAAATGGGATATCTACTCAATAGAATTCTGTGCCACCATTAAGAAAAATGAAGTCGTTCACTCTGCATAAACTTAGAAAGATGTCCACTATATATAAACTTAAACAAGAAAGTTGCAGAACAGCATGAAAGTATGCCTACTATAATTTCTATGGGAAATACATGTTAGTGTAAGCACAGAAAGTCCAGAAATTATACTCTCAAATGGTTAATAGTAGCCGTCAGCTGAGGATGGGATTCTTAGGGACTCTGACATTCTGCCTAACGCATATCTGTATTGTTGAATTTATTTACAAATACGTATTATATTTGTATTTAGAGAAAAGGATCTATATGAAGTGAAGATGAACAAAATATGCCTTAAATTTGAGATCGTTATTATTTCACCATTCAGTAAGATGAGGGTTTCTGATGGATGAAGGACATGATAATGAAATAAACCTAGTTCCTTGCCTGCAGGGTTGCTAATTGAACCCAGTGGTGGAGGTCACATTGGTTTGTTGCTGGCAATCTTAACAATTGATTCAAATTAGCACTTGGTTGCTGGGTTGCCCCACATTCAAATCTAGTTATGGTGTGGCCACCGCAAACAGGATTCTTGGCCACACAAAGAATGTGTCTACAAAACGGCCAAACAACTGGATTTGTTTGATTAAATGAACAAAACCATATATTTGGAGGAAGGAAAAATCAAAACAGCTGCACCCAGAGTAACCCACTCGGATGGGTGGTTCACGAAATGTACCCATTCATTGAGTCAACATTTTAGCAGCCTCATGCGGACTCTCTGAAAGATCGAGTTTGAAATGAAATACTCATGAATAAACCAAGAGACCATAAGAAACACTTGTGTGTTTTTCCCATCATCAGCAAACGTTTGCTGAGTGCTCACTGTTGGTCTGCCGTCGTGATAAAACTGTGGGTCTGATTCTACAGCTTTATGATCAGTTGCCAATGTCATTGCGTTGAGTGCTCTTAATTCCATCCATGGCACAGAATGGAAGTTCCCTTAAAAGAAAAAAAGCCCCACTGATTTGGGCAAAGTTGATAAAACCGCAACTTTTCAAATAGAGTAAAGGTCTAAGAGACATATACGACAGGTGGATAGATTGTGTCTCATGCATCTCAACCCTGGCTGCACATTATATTCAACTGAAACAGAATATCCGGGGAGGTTCCTGGCCATCAACGATATTTTTGAAAGCTCCCCAGGCGATTCAAAAACACAATAAGAGCTGGAGCCATGGCTCCGACCAACTGCATTAGAAGCTAGGTGGAATGGGACCCAGACATGATGACTATTATTTAAAAGCTACACAAGCGGCTCTAAATTAAGATTATTAAAGTCACAGGTGGCCTTTTAGAAGCATTTTGTAAAGACAGCCCCTATTACTTGGTCTCAGATTGTGCAGGGCTGCTAGAAAAATGATCACTAGGTGAAACTGTACCACGTTATGCTTTCAGATGTTTCAGCTTATACACATAGAAATGGATTCCCAGTCTGTGAAGTGCTTACTATGGTTAAACGCTGTTCTGTGTGCTTGATTTAGATCATTTCATTTGGTCCCCACAATAATTCTACAAAGAATGGAGTGGGAATGGGTCTTCCCAGATGAACCACCACACAGATAGGTTTTCCCAGAAGTTTTGCTCTCACCCAATTTTATAGCTGATCGGGTAGACCCAGGCTCCTTCAGAGGCTTTATCTATTCTACCTTCTGGAAGAGTGGGAGAATAGGTTAAGGAAAAAATCTTATAAATACGCACTCTTAAAATCTTGAAAACATCTTTGAACATGCCTTTTGAAATACATTTAAGTCAGCATGACTTTAAGGTACTCTATAATACACCTGATAGAAACAAAAGCTAAAAGGAACATTCTGTAATTGTATTTACAGAGAAGCCACTGTGTAACAGCAACCTACTTGTAAACACCATTTGAGTGTACGAACGAGTCTGATCATGCTGCCATACACAGGGCATCAAGTCCTAGATGGTCAAGGTCACACAGACTAAGGCAGGCTGACAAAACGCTTCCATAAAACTGAGAGCAGGAAACATGCCAGTTACGACCTCGATGACTGGAAGCTTCCCGCTCTGCGCAGGGCACAGCTTGAGAAGGGGAATGGACCAAGGCACAATTGCCTTTAGTCCATTCACTTATAAATGAGTTAGCAGAGGATGAGGGCTTCCTCCACGCGTGCATTTCCGAACAGAAAAGAGGTCATGCTTATAAACTGATTTTTTTCTGAAATTTACGTATTTCTAAAGCCCACACACTTCCTCTCTCTCCATTCCTTAGACTAAGTTAGATTAGTAAAATATGACTAAACTGTGATTGCCCACTTGTTTTCATTAGCCACAGTATAAATCAAATCTCATGCTTCTTTTTGCTTGCTCAGGGGTCAATTTTAACGCTGAGTTAAACAAAACTCCTTGCAAACCATTAATACACTTCAAAGGTTCTAACCTAGAACATGCCGAATTTAAATTTATATGATTTTTAAATTATTGGCACCATGCATGGTGCCAATCCTTTATAATGAAGGTGAAAGACCACTGGCATATTCTGCCTTATTTTATTCTTTTAAATAACAATTTCGATCTTTTTGAAATAATCTGAAAAATGGGTGATTTTTCCCACCAGATATTTTTTGAACAATAATTTCATCCAAATAAGTGTGGCGCTTCTTTCCCCTATTCATCTCTTCACCATTTTCTAGAAGGAATCACAGAACTTTAGAGCTTGGGGTTCAGTGTTTGGACCTTCAAGGGCCCTGAAATAGTGGTCTTTCCACAATAGCACACTGGGTCCAGGTAGCAACCCCGCTCCCTCCACCTCTACGACCCAGCTCAATTCTCAGGTAACTGTAGATCTGTGGTACTCTACTTACTGGGGGTGATTTTGTGCCCTCCACAATGATTACCTAACCCCAAACGCCAAGAGTGTCAATGTTGACAAACCATCCAGTACAGGTTCTAAAAGACCCATTTTTCCAACCACATGTTCTATGATTCCATTGATACAAAATGTCCAGAATAGGCAAATCCACAGAGATAGAAAGTAGATTGGTGGTGGTCTCCGGCTTGGGGAAAGGGAAACACGAAATGACTGCTAATGAGGACGGGATTTCTTTTCAGGTGATGTTCTGGAATGTTCTGGAATTAAATTGCGGTGAAGGTTGCAAACTTTGTAAAGACACAAAAAATATACTAAATCTCACTCAATTATACATTCTAAATGGGCATTTCATGGTGTGTAAATTCTGTATCGATAAAAGTTATTAACATTCTTTTGATAGATCTTGAATTCAGTAATTTCTATCCTTCCTATGCAAGAACTAATATTGGACAGCATTTCTGAGTAGCTCTAGTTTTGACTGGAGAATATTCTCTGGCAACACTTTTTAAATGCAATCCTATATCTTATAAGAAAGACTTTAAGATTGTCTTTATTTCTAAAATGACTTAATTTCCCATTTCCCCCATAATGTTATTATTTGATCTGGGGCCCTGAGATATAGTTCATTCATCTGTGAGCAAATAGGTCAGGAGTGGCTGCGACAGGGCAGAAATCCAGGGGTCTGGCCTCTGATCGGGTTCTCATTGCAATGTGAAGACGGCCAAGTCATCGGACCACTTTGTGCCTCAACTTCCTCATTCCTGACACAAGTCTAAGCTTCCTGATAAACCTTTTTATTAGAAACCCAAGAAGGCAAGGATGGGGAGAGCAGACGCTCACTGCTTCCCCACTGCCTATTGTACACGACTCTCTCCTTGCCCTGGCATTCGGGCCCTCTCTCTTCTGGGCCCTCCATATTGCTCTTTTCCATCTAAAACTTCCACTCCCGCTCAGCTGGTCTCCTTCGGTACCCCCAAACATGCTCTGCATTTTTCCATTTCGGATCCTTCCAATGACAAAGCCCTATGATGAACTGCCTCTATGTCTACCCAAATCCTCTGCATTCCCCAAACCCAAACACTGTTCCACCTTTCCCCAGAGCCTCTGGTTCATGATGAATGACAGCAGTTACTGTAGGTAAGGAATTCTACATTTAATTGCTAAGAGCATGGAAACACGACAAGATGTCACCCTTGGACCTCATCTAGTACTATGCCTTCGACCTCATACCATGCCAGCAGCAGCAGTTTCCTGCCAGCTCTCCCACGTACCAAGTGCACCTCCATATTGATGGCTTCATGCTGGCCCTTAGTTACCTAGAGATGCTTCATCTCCTCCAAGGGTTTGTGGAAAAATAACTGTCCTATTGAAACCTGCCATGCAGCACTTCAAATCCCCCTTAGCCAGCTCGACTTTTTCCTTTTCCTTAGCCCTTCCCACCTCCTAACATACCATTATTTATTATACCTATTGTTCATCGTTGCTCTCTGCAGGACTGTGAGCAGGGATCTCTGTCTTTTACTCCCTGATGCAGTAGATGAATTTAGAACATGGCTAGCATGGGGAACACAATCAATAATTATTTAAATATGCACAATGCCAGAACACTGGTTGGCACTTAATAAACGATAGCTTCACCATCACAGTCACCATCATCAACCAGCGTATCATCATGGGGCAACTCTTGTACTATTATTCTTCACTGTTGCACTGTTTAGCATTTCACGTTTCTTTATTTTAATTTTTTTTAAGTAGGCTCCACGCCCAGCACAGAGCCCCAGGCAGGGCCCGAACTCATGACCCTGTGATCAAGACAGATGCTGAAATCAAGAGTCAGATGCTTAACTGACAGAGCCACTCAGGTGCCCCTCTTTATTTTGTATAATGTATAAAGACTGAATTTTCTGAGGGTAGAGACTGACAGGTATATATTTTTTATAGGTCTTTTTTTAGATCGAGATATAATTCACACACCATAAAATTCACCACTTTAAAGTGTACAATGGAGTGGCTTTTGGTACCGTCACAAGGTTACACAACTACCACCGCTAATTCCAGAACACTTCTTTCACTCCCCTCTCCCAAACCCAAACCAATTAGCAGTCACTCCCCATTCCTCTCTCCCCCAGCCCTTGGCGACCATGAATATGCTTTCTGTCTCTGTGGATTTGCCTCGTCTGGGCATTTCCTAAAAATGTGTTTGGCTTCTTTCTCTCAGCATGTTTTCAAGACTTATCCACAGTGCAGTGCGTATCAGTGCTTCGTTCCTTTGTATGGCTGAATGCTATTCCATCAGATGGATATCATGCCATATATTTATATGTGTTCTATGCCTTGGATATTACAGACACTCAATAAATACTTGATACTAATGATTTAAAAATTCTGGAGATGTACGAAATGCTATTGAGAAAAAAACTTAGCACATGACTATGATTCTCCTAAGAGCATGATAATGATAAAGATGATGGACTAGGCGAGACCCAAAAAGTGGAGATTTATTATGATTATTATTGTAGAGCTATGTTAGCATTCTACTGAGGAAAATGTTGCCTACAACTAGAACAACCTTGCACTCACTCCACAGATTTCTGTGACGGACTATTACATCTGTGTAATTTCATTGCAAGTAAAAATTCCCTATAATAAAATGTATGTGCATAGAATTAAATTAATTGCTGGTCTTCTTCCTGATTCATTTCATTCCTCAGAATTATATCAGCTTCAAATCTAGTTAATACTCCAAGCAGACATACCACTCGTGATGTGATTTTGTCATAGAGGTTTGGAACTAATTTTCAACTGCCATCACCGGATCTTACATAAGTTAGGGATGTGAAGAAGAGGATATTAGCTGGAAAGCTACTCAGGGCTCTGTGCACGTTCGAAAGGCCATTAGCTAAAACAATAACTGGAATGCATACCAGAAGTGACAACACATCGCTGATACTTAAGTCTCACCAGATATTTCTTGTCCCCTGTAGAATGAGCAGATCATAGGAAAATCGTATCCTGACATTTTATATTTGTATCCCTGTGGGCAGTTCCTTAAGAGATGAAGATGAAAATTATGCCACCAAAACTGTAACAATATAAGAATGTTCTGTCCAAGAACAATAGAAGAAACTCTGCGGAGCAAATATGTGACAACGATTATTTCCAACCTTTTAGGTGGTTAACTATTTCCTTTGTTTCTTTCAATTTGCTCCCTCTGCCCCTTGAGCAATGACTAAAATTGTCACTCTTCATACTGGAGGTCATGATTATGAAGAGTCAAATGTGTCTTGAAGGACATCACTAGCTTTCCCTCTCTGATGTCTTCCCATTTTCCAGGCAGTAAGGTAAGTGTACAAAAGAGCCAAGAACACTGGAGAAGGTCAGGCATCATGGGTCAGTGGCCCAACCACAGTTCTGGCCTCGGCTGTCCTGCCAAAGACAAGTTTTTTCCACCGTCGCATGTTGCTTCTGTTCAGAAAATACCAGTCTGCGCATGTGTACGCTGAACCCCAGTAGGTAGGTGCAACTTACTTTGGTGTACTTTGCTCAATAAGCATAAGTAAAAATGCTTGTTTTTACATTACTGTGGTATCTCTGTTAACACAGATGCAACATTTTCACTCCTGACAGTGACCAGTTAATTATAACCCAAACAACACACTCTCCATCTGCATATAATTTCCCTTATTGAAAATTGCTCCACCAGATATTTAGCAAATGCTTACAGATCTTTCAAATTATAAGCTGTACGAACTCTTTTTGTGAATGCTTACCTTATTAGGATATTTTCTACTACTGATCTAAAAGGGACCCTATCACTTGAAAAAAAATCTTTTTTTTTTTTTTTTTGGTCTTTGATTTTCTGTTCAGCTTTATCTGCCTGTGATAATGAATAATCTATAAACCCAGGGCCTATGGGAGAGATAGCACCGTCACTTACTCACCACTCTTGCTGAACATGATTGAGAAATTATGCCCCAAACTTCTTGTATCTCCCCTGCATTTGTTCCATTCATGGATTATTTAGAATAAATAAAATAAAATCTTGGCTTCCCAGGGACTTTCAGAAATGAGTCTCTTAGATAATTACTGTTAATATTTTGGTGACTCTCGCCTCAAATGGAGAAAAACGGAGAGAGGGAGGGAAAAGAAGGAAGAGGAGAAGAATCATTTTAGAGAAAGAGAACTTTAAGCATCTATTTTTTTTTCACCTGACTATGTGTCACAAACATTTTTCTCTGTCAACCAATACAGATTAACAGCCTTGTTTGAATATTACACAAGCCATAGTTGATTTGAACCAGCCCCCTACTGGTAGGCATTCTGTTTTCAGTGTTAGTTCATAGTGGAAACAGCAGGCGCTGGCTATAATTAACTCTTCCCCGATGACTCAGTGTGTGTATCAGTTAATGCACAATCATGCAGAAGTAGAAAGTATAGGACTTCAGGCTGAAAGAGGGAAGTCATCCTATTACAATTAATATGCCCCTTCCCAATCCAGCCAAAGAACAACTGGAATACTCTAGATGGTCCGGCTTCACCATAGCCCCTGATGCCTTTTGGTGTCGCTACTCTCCCTCTGCTCCCTCCTCACCCCTTTCTCATCCACGAACACAGAGACACAGAGTGTGTTAGCTTCCTGAAGGCGAGAAGGATGATTTGTTCCAACAGCCACTCTGAGCATTCTCTCCTCCAACTCAGAGTGGAGAATTCTTCTAGAGGCTGTGAGTAGTTTGAGAATTGGACCACGGTCCTCTTCACCTTTATACCCCAAGGCTGACGACTGCATTAGGCATATGCTAAGTGCTCCATAATGGCTGCTGAAGTCACATCGCAGTTTTGGCCTTTGAGGAATATGTTCAGAGCTTGTGACCAAGGGCCCTCTCCCTTTCCTGCATAGCTGTTTTATTTCCTACTGCTTCCTTAATAAGTTTCATCTTTTCTTTTCAGGACACTGGTGGCTTGCTAATAAGTCTGTCACCATCTTCAATCACCACTTTGAATTACCACTACAATGCATTTCCCTCTTCTTACTTGTGACTTTTTTCTTTGTTTCCTTACTTCTGTTACTGCTTTTCTTATGTTCCCTGTCCCAAGTCTGCTCACTTATTAAATGCTGTTAGCCAGAAGACTGTTCATAGTTTCAAACAACCAGCCATAAAACATGGTTAATTCCAGGGTATTCTGAAACAGGTAGTGATGGTTTGCAATCAAAGAAGTATGTGAATGTGGGTGAGAGAGAGTTTTTTGTTGTTATTCTTTTCAAATTACTCCTTTGGCTGAAGTGATTCTAGAAGACTAAGAAAATAATAATAATAATAATAATAATAATAATAAAAAAAAAGCAGCTTTTTATCTTAAGCAAACAAACTCAGTCACAAATAAGAAAAGATCAAGTGGATCTATCATAGTATATTTACTTATAGTAAATTATGGTTTGAGCTAACAGATCAGAGCCAAATATAATAAGGATATCAGGATAATGGATGGGAAAACTTTTACAGTATCTCCCTTTGAAGGTTCTTATTAGAAGCCATTTGCTGAAAGTCCATAGGAAAAGTTGACAGAGATGCTGAGTTATCCGTCTTAGCTGTCTAAAAGGGCCAATCAAAATCACTGAATCAAGATATCAAGATTGCTTTGTCTATGGAGAATCCACATAGATCAAGGACTTTTAAAATATATTTTCATAATGTCATGGATAACTTCTCCACATTTTCTTCAATTAATCAACACATTCATCTAGCACCTAGCTTGTGAAAGAGATTTTTCTAGACAACAAAGAGCTCCCAAGGAAGTATAAGACACAATATCTGACTTCCACGGGTTGCAAAGGGAAATCACTGTGTCTACTGGAATCACTTAGTGGCAGTGTACCTGAGTTCTGAAGAGGATACAATGCCACTCCAGCAAAAAAACCAAACAAAACAAAAACAGCAGCATAAAGAATAATATTTTCTTATAAGTAAATGTCCACAGAAGAAACATTTAAAAGCTGACTTTGGCTCCAGTTACTTCAGAATACTCACTCTTGAAATTATTCCAGAATATTGGACAATCTTGGACTTGCTTTAAAAGATTGGAGAGTTGAGCTCCCCTAGATGATAAGAAAGGCTTCTGGAACTCCTAACACCTGACTTAGCTGAAGATCCCCTACATGCCTCAATAATTGCTCAAAACCAGGAAGTTAAGCAAATGGGGAAAACCCCCAAAACAAAACAAAACAAAACAAAAAACATCCTCCCAGCAGTCAAAAAGCAAGGCTACAAGACTGAAACGTTTGAGCTCTTCTCACAAGTGAGCCTCCCGAGCCAACAGCACTTAGGGCATCTCTTTACTTGCAGTCCACACATAATTCTAACAAGCTTGACCATCAGATTCTTCCCAGCACACTGTAAATTAGAAGCAGCAAATTATGAGGGGAGAAGCTGTTAGCATCAGCAACATGGACACAGCAAAATGTGATGAGTTGCGAGTCAAGGAAAAGAATAATTATAAAATCTGTTGTTGTTGTCGAGTGCCTACTATTGGAAGCCAAGCGTTCTGGGAGGTGAAGACATTTAAGACACACTTCCTTTCAGAGCTCCAGACTGCTTTGGCTCTTGACTACCATGGCCTCCCTTCATTAAACGTATTCAATTAGGTCCATGTGAGGAGACAGAAGGGTGGTGGGTCAGAACCTCACTGCCTGGGATTAACCCGTGCTTTCCCTCATCTCTGACCACTGGCAGGAGCCATCTGGGTTTTGATATGTGCCCAAAACATATCAAACATATGCCAGCCTGAGGTCTTTCCACACGAGCTGCATGTTTTGCAGCCCTGCCTGATCCCACAGGCCCCAGGAAGGACTCTAGGGCAGCTGTTTCTGGGCCAGAAGGTGTCCCAAGTGTGATTTTTTTATAACCCTTTCTTGGACGCTCTTTCTTCCTACTAAGCAAGAATGGGAACCTGTAATCCATAAGAGTGTTTATTCACTCATCATTTTGGAGAAAAGCTTTTAGAAACGATAATTAAGGGGCACCTGGGTGGCTCAGCCATTAAGCGTCTGCCTTGGCCTCATGTCATGATCCCAGGGTCCTGGGATCAAGCCCCACATTGGGCTCCCTGCTCGGCGGGAATCCTGTTTCTCCCTCTCACACTCCCCTTGCTTGTGTTCCCTCTCTCGCTGTCTCTTTTTGTCAAATAAATAAAATCTTTTTAAAAAAAGAAACGATAATTAATTCATGCATGTATTTATCTGCTACAATAATAAGAATGGTCTCAGGTTCTTAGGTATTCAACATGTGTATTTGGAATGAATGCCTAAGTGAATGAAGACACCTTCTCAGGTCACAAATGTTCCAGGGATAATGCCATAGAGAAAAATATTTTATGCTTATGATTACTTTTTTTAAAATAGCGATTCTTTTAAAAAAGGGAAGACAATATTTGACACCAAAGAGCAAGAAAAACAAGAACACAAATACTCTGGAAGTGTTGTAGCCTCTACAGAACAAAATAAGCAGTTGATGTAATAAATTCTGTTTTCTTTTATAAACTCAACTTATTCATAAATGAAATAATTGCCTACAGAAAAAAGATTTTCAATTGAAATTTTGTTTTTTTCTCCAAACATTAACTTTTAAACTGCATATGTGGGACCTAAATTAGCGGAAGAAATTTCAGCAGAGAGATCCATATTTTAATACCTTATGATTCAGAATATGCAGTGGGAGAAAATAAACAGAAAGAACCACATTGTTTTTATTGTATTTGCCATCAAAGTCTGAACAACTGTCCATGGTGAACTGGCAATAACTCACTAGCCAGTGGACCGGAGAAATTAATGCCACAATAAGGGATCTTTCTGTTGCTCCTTGTGGACAAATGCATGAGTCTCTCATTCTTGAAACGGGACATAAAGTAATGAAATAAATTTTGTGAAACTACAAGACCACTGATAGTTCGCCAGTGACTTCATTAGTAGAGATGAACTACAACTTTGCAGGAAAAATATGTCCTGAGTCTTTCAGACACAATTATATGTAATTAAATAAAATAGAAAAAGAGATTGAAAAAGAATATGATGTGATCTACATTGCCCTTCCTCTCCCTCCTCCTTTCCCACACCACTTTGCTGCACACCCCCCACCACCTCCTCCTCTAAGTTAAGCTGATGCCAATTCTCTTAAAGGATTTTAAGGATTTCACAACTTGCCTTCAAAGGGAAGGAATCCTTCTTGCCTCTGATATACAACTCACCGATAAACATATTCATAAATAAATGCAAATCCTGGACACAATTGGCTTTTGGAACTATATTTGGCATTCACTTTCGCTCATATCTTCTGCCTGTTATAGTCTTCCACTTTCTTCTCTGCTATTTTTTTCTCTCTCTCTGATTGAAAGATCTACCTTTCTTCACCATGGTTATTTGTTCCCTACGAATTCATCTGCACAGATCAACTTATAATCTTATTAGCATTTTAAAAATATTAACTGTGTGCCAAGTGATGGGTTTGGGAGGAGGATAACTTTCTATTTCCCTCACTGATGCCTCTTATCTAGTTTTCACACTAATCCTTTTAGGTAGATTTTATAATTATCCCCCATTTTACTGATGAGGAAACTGAGCCTCAGATAGGCTAAGGATTTTGTCAATGGTGTCTCCACCCTTGGTGAAGCTGGGGTCAGGACCCATTAAGTCTAAGCTCTTGTTCTTCATAGTACTACATTGCCTTTCATGGGTATTTTCTCCTTGAATTTAATTCAGCCAATGCGGAGTGTATATATAAAAATATATGTACCTGTACAAACTCTAAACACACTACTTAAGAAAGGGCGCTTGGGTGGCTCAGTTGGTTAAGTGTCTGCCTTCAGCTCAGGTCATGATCCCGAGGTCCGGGGATTGAGCCCCCTGTCAGTCTTCCTGCTCAGCGGGAAGGGAAGCCTGCTTCTCCTTCTTCCTCTGCCCCTCCCCGCCCCCCCCGGCTTGTGCACTCTCTCTCTCTCTCAAATAAATAAATACAATCTTTCTGAAAATTTTTACAAAATATTACCTAAGTAGTAAAAGGGATCTGGTTATACCACCAATAGTGTCTGAGTATATATATTCAGTATTCCCTTTACTGATCTAATACTGATAGCTCAGCAGCTACCGCTCCTCACCAGTTACCGCTCCTCACCAGTTACAGATTTGCTCTTTAACTGATCCAATGCTAGAACAACAGAAACAATCCATACGCTTTGCTAAGGTAGAAAAGAGAAGAGCTTTGGTTGCTGTCCTTTAGGCAGAGGAGAGGCTGCTGAGAACATGGGAGCACCTAACAGGGAAGTTAAGAGGCTCCGAGAAAGAAAGGAATCTGGATGGGTTGTAGGATGGGGCCGAGGAGAAGGGACTTGTCCCCCTTTCAGTGGACACCAGATTGGTGATAAAGGAATGGCCACAGGAAACAGAAAATACTTTCAATGAAAGTAGAAAACAGAGCAGTGGTGATCCCGAACTTATAATCCCTCAGAGAAATACTGGGGAGAGCCTTGGGGGTTTACCAGAATGGGGTTTGAATCAACTTATCCTGATCTGAAAGAGCTGGGAAACCCTAGGGGACATGTTGATTACACTACAGAAATTCAACAATCTAGCTTTTTGGGGTAAAGAACAATGTTATGTTTGCTAGAACCAGGGAACAGACAATGACATAGCCACTTCTTAAAAGTAACTTTGAATGTATCAGCATGTGCAGTCAACTTACTTGCTGACTTAAAAACAGTCTGATGAAATTTTTTGCCTGTTAAACCTATTATTGCCCATAATGAAAGACTCTATAAGCACTAATCACAACATGCAGCCTTCTGTTTGATCACAGTTTTTAAAACTTCATGATACAGGGGTTTTTGTTATACTCAACACATTTTCCTTCAGAAATCTGATTGGTTACTCCAGACGCCGTGAATGATATAAATTGAGCTCTTAGTTGGAAGAAATCTAAAGGATCAAGCATCCCTGAGTTTCAGACAGAAACTTCCTCTGAATACGCATATTCAAAGGTATGTGGATTTTATTCATTTGATATCCTTTCTATGGTACTTATTTCTTTTTCTGCATTTCATGTACAAAAGATGCAAATGTATTCTGCATCTCTAATACTTTATGCTGTCATATTAAGTTACTTCTTCAGTTGGACCATAATTAAATTAGACTCTGATTACTTAGATGAATTATTTTACTTCCTAATGCAGCAAAGTGTTCGTCTGTATTTTTTTTTTTTTAATTTTACTTCCAGAATCCCAAAGCACTTTTCAGGGACAAATCTCACAGCAAAATATTTATTTTAATTACTTATCAATTAAGATAAAAATGATTTTTTTCCCACAGGCTGTCATCTACTACTTTAAAAGCCATTTTGTTTAATTATATCAAATACAACCATCAACTAAATGTGGTGCTTTCTCATTAATTCAAACTTAAACAGAGAAAACATCAGTGCACTTTTTATAGCCAGCATTATTACACATGGTACTCACTTTCTCTGCAAAATTTAAGATCCTTCTGACAGCTTTCATGGTCAACAATTTGTACCACAAAGTAATGTGCATATTTTAGGATGGCCTGTTTTGCTTCGTATCCCAGGGGTCATAAAGTATATAATTACAGTGCTGTGCCAAACAAAAAGGAAGATGTCATTGACTAAATATGGAAAATTTCAAGGAGCAGTCATTCACAATTCATGGACTAATCACAAAGTATTAGCACTGTCCTCTCCCTTCCATTCAACCACATCTGTTGCTCCGCATCGAGCTCAGAGATGTCACCTGCGGGTCTTGCCTGAAGTCCTACCAGTCGAAACACCTGGAACTTCACTCCACCCCTTCCTTACTCTATTTTGGTAGATTATTTTCTCACCTTTTCTCAGATGATTAGTCTTTGTTTTTAACAGTAGCAAGGCTCAGGTGGACTGTACAAAAAAACAAAACAAAACCATTTTTGTACCCTCCTGGTTTTAAAAGTAGCAAATACTGTGCACCTTGAAGAATTGCACAGCTTTTAGAACCAACTCCATTCTTGTGGCCATTAATTACAAGCTACGGCTAGCTTCTAGGACTCCCCAGCTGCACAGGTGTAGGAAAATAGCACACCAAATCATGTAATGATAGATTCATATCGCTACAATTTGTTCTGCTCTCAGCCGAAATGAGAAGCATCCTTATCACCATCAGGATTCCAAAAGCAATGAAATGAGCTCTGAACTGGAAATAACACGTGAATGAAGTAACCTCACAAAAAGCAGTCCCATCCTTTTTACTGGCAATGGACTAATATGGATTATGTGGGTTTTATGGAGCATTCATTATGTCCACATTTGCAAACAGATTTTTTAAAAAAGTGTCAACTTCTGTTTCAGGGC
Source organism: Ailuropoda melanoleuca (assembly GCF_002007445.2). Taxonomy (NCBI): domain Eukaryota; kingdom Metazoa; phylum Chordata; class Mammalia; order Carnivora; family Ursidae; genus Ailuropoda; species Ailuropoda melanoleuca. The sequence goes on from NC_048238.1 coordinate 8,467,760, forward strand.
CATCAAGACATGGGGACCTGGATTTTGTTTGCCTGCCTCTTGGGAGCAGCCTTTGCTATGCCCGTGAGTAAAATACCCCTGCAAATGTCAATATCCAATTTCACAAGCTTGGAAATAAAAATCTGCCCCACAGTTGGTAAACTTTAGGGTTTAAGACAATACAAGATCAGATGTCCTCAAATGTCTCTGTGTTTAAGAAATACTTGGAAGAGCTTGTTATAAAAAAATATTCTCAGATGCCTCCACCCAAGACTCTGATTCAGGACAGCCGGAGTGGGGGTAGTGCCCAGGACTCTGCATTTTAACAAGCACCTCAGCAAAGTCTGTAGAAACAATTAGCTCAGAAATATCATCGCCCATCTCTAGATGGAGGAAACTTTTGGAAGGGACCCTCAAAAGGCCTCCAGAGAAAGTGCTCAATCAGCCATAGGCAAATACTACAAAAATGCCAGTTTTCTCTAAAACCCAATTTCTCACGAGTGTCCAACTCTCTTCCTGCCCTCCAAACTCTACTGCTGTTATCCTTCAGAGGGTAAGGTTTCTATGTTAGGAATTTCCTTCTTGAACCACCTCCTTGTTGTCAGAGGCCACATCCCTTTGGGCGCACCTGCTAAGCACATGGGTGCCTCCGTGTGGTTGTCCCGAATCCTACCTATGCCCAATGCATGTGGATATTTTCTACATTCAAATGTACCAAGGACTGGGAAGTCTGGCCCATTCTCTTAGACATAGGTACATAAGGTCAGAGAGCTTAGATCCCATGCAGACAAAGCAGGACCCAGCTGCTTTCCGGTGGCATAGAGAGAGTTGATACAACCAGAAGCCAGCAAAGCTTGCGTATCTGCCTCCTCTCTTCCTCTCTCGCCCACAAGACCAAGATTCTGTGCTCTGCCTTCCTGAAATCCTGCATTGTGGCAATTTCTAGTCCCCTGAGGGGCCTCTGCATTACAAATTGAGCCCTTTTTCCACTCCTCAGTTGAATAACCCTACTCCCTGAGGACTTATATCAAGAAGGTATAGGAAAGGCAGTTACCTGACTAAAAGAATTCACATTCAGATGAGAGCAAATAAACCCTTTTATAAACTACGAGCACTTAAAAATAATAGAGCCTTAATTAGCTCAATGTCTGTGGGAGAGGCTCCGTGCGATCCTCTCTCCTCTCCCTCTCCCCCACTCCAGGGCCAACCGGCATTGTACAATGCAGGCATCAGTCACACAGCCTCCCTTTTGATGGGACAAACAGTCCTGGTGTAGATAATTATTCAGGCTGTTTTTTATTTTGAACTTTAATTTTTTTTCTGCCATAAAAACTTCAACAGAATCATAAAAAGAATCAGTCTAAATTTCATAAATCAACTCTCTCACTTTCCATGGGACTTAGAACGTTTCCACTTTACTGCACCCGTCTCCGCACACTCATCAAGAATTCACAGGTAGTTGCTGCTTCTGTTGTTGTCGATGTGCTCTGCATGCCAATCGTAAGGAATCTCTTTGATACTGAAGCACCTACCCACCTCCTGATCTATAAGGGAAGGTTTGTGACACAGTTCTCTTCTTGTTGGTATTTCATAATTGTGTAAGAGAAACCCATCTCTCTTTCCAACACGGAGTGAGTTGCATTAAGACATAAAATGGCGGACGGGAGAGAGTAGGGTTATTTGACAACATGGATGGGGGGGGTGTCCGAAGATCACTGGAGGATAACTGTGTGCTGATTTTTGCTTCCAGGTCTTGGGAAAGTCATTTAGTTACTCTGGACCTCTTTAAAATAAGAGGGCTCCTCTCCTACACAGCGTACATGTTCAAACGAAAAGTAGACCTCAAATATATTCTGCACCATATAGATTTTTTTTTAAGTAGCTTCAGTCTCTCTTAATGTGAACAATTGCATATTGACTTAATCTCTTCCTCTCTCTCTCCCTCTCTCTCTCCCTCTCTCCCTCCCTCTCCTCTCTCCCTCTCTCTCTCCCCCCTCCCTCTTCTCTCCCTCTCCCTCTTTCTTTTTCTTCTCCTTTCCCCTCTATAAAAGCTACCACCTCATCCTGGGCACCCTGGTTATATCAACTTCAGCTATGAGGTAATTTTTCTCTTTACTAATTTTGACCATTGTTTGAGTTAACAATGCCCTGGGCTCTGTAAAGAATAGTGTGTTGATTCTTTATTCAAGATGTTTCTCAGTCCTGCTTTTTCAGTTCCCATTACCAGCTTCCTGGTTTAAGCCCTGATGGGTTGCCTCAAGCCTGCACTGCCCCAGCACACTCCTACTTGGCCTCTCTGACTCAGTTTCTCCTCCTTATACGGCTATAAAGCTATCCATCATGAACTACCACTCAGGGTGGGGCTGCAAGGTAGGGCAGAAAGTGAACTCTGGCTGAACAGCTTTGTTCTATTCCAGCCTGTGAAAGGTGGGGGAGTCAGGTAAGATGTTATTTAAGATCCTTTCCAGCTAGAAACTCCTGATTCTAAGATGTTCACACTCTATGTGTCTCTTTTGTTCGTCTTTACTGAAAGATCAGTGATCAGTGACCAAGTGGTCCGTGAGACATTCTGCAGAGCAATGGAAAGCATGAGATTTCTGGAAATCAGGATTGAGGCTCTCCTCAACCCCATACTAATCACGTGACCTTGGGCAAATCATTTTCTCTAAAACTTTGGTTTCCTCATCTGGAGAAGGGAAATAATTATAACACACACACTTAAAAATATGGCTTGAGAAGCGAAACAGTTAAGCAATATAAAAGGTGTTTTGTCAAGTACAATTTGAGCAATGTTAGTAGTTGTTTGTTGTATTAATACCAAATGCTGTACTACAACATGAAGGAGTCCCCAGAGCTGAGGTTAACCAAGTATATCCTGTTTAGGGAAGAATGAAACTCTTACTTCTTTCAAAGGTTCAGATGACAATCTGTGAATCTGCTTACTCATACAAGCTGAGGAAAAGTGCTAATAACAATTTGAGGCAAGATTTTCTGTGAAACCTTAAAAGCTTTGACATATTTGACTAGAAAACCTGTGTTTCTAGGCTGAGGGACAGATTTGTTGCCTTCCTTATTTTTTCATTGTGACATCAAATCAAAAAAGGATATGACTAATGTTATGTCACATTAATTTTTTTGTTTTGTTTTGCTCTTGCAAAGAAGAGCAGGTGCTGTGGATTGGAACAGAATTACCTTTGTGACCTTGATCAAGCTCATGAACCTCTTTAGCTCCCCACGACCTAGTCTGTAAAAGTGAGGGTGAGGATACTTGCCTTACTGTACGTGAGAACACAAGAAAAATGTGTGTGATGGGGATGTGACATAGTGCCTAACACTTAGGAAGCACCTGACAAATGTTTACTTTATTCTTCCTTCTATAGAACACACACTTTCAGGCTATCAATATTGACAGGACTGCATCAGTGAGTCTGCATTTCATGCAACGAAATTAAAGCAAATGTATTCTAATGTCTCTTTTTCTTAAGGTGCTTACCCCCCTGAAGTGGTACCAGAACATGATAAGGCATCCGGTATGTAGATATTTTTTTCTTTATTCCCTTAAAATATTAAGGGAATTATGCATTTCAATTCCCTTTTAAGTGAAATAACATATCTATGTCACATACAGACACTAATGGAAAATTCAGTCTGTAAAAGGTCATATCTGTGTACACAGTTAGAAATTCTTGCACAGGAAAAAAACGAATAAATATTCATAGTAATAATGACAAAGAAAACATGACTACTTCTCCAGCTGGAAGTCAATGGAGCCAATGGTAAACCTGACTCTTTGTTTCTCACCAGTACCCTTCCTATGGTTACGAACCCATGGGTGGATGGCTGCACCACCAAATCATTCCCGTGCTGTCCCAGCAGAATCCCCCGAATCACGCCCTGCAGCCTCATCACCACATCCCCATGGTGCCAGCTCAGCAGCCCGTGGTCCCCCAGCAACCAATGATGCCACTTCCTGGCCAACACTCCATGACTCCAACCCAACACCACCAGCCAAACCTCCCTCTGCCTGCCCAGCAGCCCTTCCAGCCCCAGCCCGTCCAGCCACAGCCTCACCAGCCCATCCAGCCCATCCAGCCCATCCAGCCCATCCAGCCCATCCAGCCCCAGCCACCCATGCACCCCATCCAGCCCCTGCCGCCACAGCCACCTCTGCCTCCGATGTTCCCCATACAGCCCCTGCCCCCCATGCTTCCTGACCTGCCTCTGGAAGCTTGGCCATCAACAGACAAGACCAAGCGGGAGGAAGTGGTGAGTATCCCTTGAAGCCACTACAACACCTGGGAAAATGGTAAAGCAAAATTAGCCCCCAGAGTTCTAAGTTCTCAAATAATCCAGGGTCTAGAGTTTCAGTAGCTACACAGGTCAATGCCTCTAGTAGTCCAAGGATGTGTTTATATTATAAATAAGTTTATCTATGAAGCTTAGTAATTAAGACCATAGTTTTTATGGTGGGTTTAAATTCTACGATTATTTTGAATTTTCCCCAGAAAATATATTACTGAAACCCATTAATTTTAAGGACAGCAGTATAAGGGAGTATCAGTTCTCCTTATATTTCAAAGGTTTGACTAGCAAGAATAGGCTAGAATTACACTAAAGATAAAAAAGGGTAATTTTTGAGAGTGGAAGGGGGACGCAAATATTTGAACAAGCTACAAAAGGTAGGTGGGAAGTCTCTTTGAAGACCTCTTTAATCTCTTTAAAGGAAGATTACCTGTCTAAAGTGGATTTTACTCTAACTTGGAGGAAGCTAGACAGTTTATTAGATTCCTTTTCAGTGCTGGGTTCTATAGATTAAATTTTTCAGCAAGAAGCTTTCACAATTAAGCACAAAATTAATTGCGTTACAGAAAGCTCTTCTAAGTGAGTGGGAAGTAGCCAATAAAATAAATGACTTAGATGCATATCTATAAACACTTATTCTGTGCATATGAGATTATGTAATTCTACTGCATATGTAGTTCCGAGTTATAAATGCTATTGATGATTTTCTACTGAGAAGCAGTGAGGGATGAGGTGGAAGCAACCTGGATGGGGAGCTAGGATACCCAGGTTCCAGTTCTGGCTTTGCCTCCACAGAGAAAATGGTATTGAACAAGGTACTTCAAATTTATGGGTGTTTTCCCTTTTTTAAAAAAAAGAGAAAGTGACTACATCTGATAATTTCCAGCCTCTGTCCAAGCACAAATACCATAGTTTCCCAACAAAAAATTATAGCGTATGCCATAAATGGCTTCACAACGATGAGCATATCTGTGGAGAATATGGGGCAAAATTTTTGAAATTGTATCCCAAATACTTTGGTGCCTCTCATTGATTCTTCTGGTCTAAGGTACTGTTTCCTCTGTATAGAACATGCATTTATTCATTGCTTCATTAATGATTAAGGCCATGAACTTTATAATGTGCTCACATCTTATCGGAGCTATTTCTGGAAAGGTGACCTTGGGCAGGTAGTTTGCACTCTTTAAAAAACTCCTGTGTAAAATGAGAGTATCAATATTGGTAGCTTCTTAAGAGTTGTTTTACAGAAAATAAAATCAAGTGATGAGCTCAGAGCCTGGCAATGCAGGAAGTCCTCAGGAAAGTGCAGCTACTGTTACTTTATTATTATGTAAGAGTTGGAAGTGTCCTAAAGGCAGGGACCTCCATTCTGGATATCTCCTCTCCAATGACAATAAGATAACGAAGAAACTTGGAAAATTACAGAGTTCGACTTAAATAGTTGTACATCATTCTGGCAAAACGGAAGCCACACGTGTGATTGTAAATGATACTCACTAGGAATATCTGTAAATTATTTAAATTCTTCCTTTCGTTATTATTTTTAAGGATTAAGACATCAGGAAACGAGACAAGAACTGAAGTAAATACTTCAGGTGCTATCAGAATGACACAAGAACACGACGCATTTCGCCTGCCATCCCTTCACTTAGTAAATTCTGTAACTAAAAATCAGTACCATTAGCAAACAATAAAATGTTTTAAAAATCATTCACGTCTTTTGTGTTGCTTTAAGCTTAAATTTTCATGTCACTTCAGAGAATGTATTATAAATGGCTATTCTTGGATAAGGTAGGAACTGCTCATTCACACCTACAAAATTGACCATTCTGCAGGCAAATGAGGGACTATTTTTCCTTTTAGAGAAAATATATACTATCTCAAAAAATTTAAAAAACCCAAAAGTTTAGGCAGTAGTTATAATAGTAGATAAAGTGAAAAATTATGAACATGTACAGTCACGGAACCTAAATCAAATGAAGGGAAGTTTATATGAAAAATTCTTTAAATTGAAAAAAATAAGCCTTGAGAAATGTTTATATTACAAAACAAATTAAGACTTGGAGCACAGGCTTTATACCTCACACCACATTAGTAACCAAAATCCAATCTTTTGATCTCATTCTACTGAAAAGGATTTTTACATGAAATTATGTGATATGTATAATAACGTACTGAATTTTACATTATTGGGGTAATCAGTTTTCCTAAGAAAACTTGCATTACATGGAGCTTCAAATAGAGATTACAGTGATTTTGTACACAAGTCATTTCTTTCACTTAATAATTTTTAAGATGATAAACTGTACTGTATAGTCTTCAAAATGTTAACAAATGCATAAAATGGACTCAATACAAGTTTTCTTTCCCACTCATATTTATATTTGAATCTTTTTTTCCTCTTACACCCACACAGAATTGTAAACAATCTTTTTAGGGTTTACATTACACAGCACCCACAGTAACTTTATTCCAGTACCTTTATGATCAAGACTCCTCAATCATTTTCTGGAATGAATAAACATAACTTTACTGGGAGGGTCTTGATATTTAAACAAATAACTTGATTTAAAAGGATTTGGATCCCATAAAAAAGTAAGAAAGCTTTTAATCAATTTGCATGAACCAATTCTAATCAATTTAGAAAATATTTATTTATCACCCCTTAGGGTAAGGTACTATTTCATGCCCTGGTAAAAACAGTAAGTTCCCATCCTTAAGAAATCTAGAACCTACCAAAGGGATAAAATAAGCTCACAAATACTGACAAGAGAAGGCCTAGCAGCATTAACACTACAACAGAAATATAGTCAAAATGCCCTGGCAAATATGGCAGACTTCCTTAGCTAGATGCACAATAGCTTTCCTCACCACTCGTTCCTTGTTGGCAGAGCTGGAATTGCTCCCAGCGTCTGGCCTTCCACAAACTCAGGACAGATGAGTCCCTCCCCTGTTGCAGGGAGTGAATGTTCACTCCTCCATGCCAATAATGGCATCAATTACCATAACATACCATATCCATACCAAATATGGCATCTATTCCCTTTGCTAGTGACTGATCAGGGATGGGTTGTGATGGAACCTGAACAATGGATAAGGCCGCAAAGAACGTTTGCTAGGAGAGGAGGAGCTTCTGGGGGGAAAGATTACTTTCCAATTAAAAAAATACACACACGGGGGCACCTGGGTAGCGCAGTCGTTAAGCGTCTGCCTTCGGCTCAGGGCGTGATCCCGGTGTTCCAGGATCGAGTCCCACATCGGGCTCCTCGGCTGGGAGCCGGCTTCTTCCTCTCCCTCTCCCCTGCTGTGTTCCCTCTCTCGCTGGCTGTCTCTCTGTCACATAAATAAATAAAATCTTTAAAAAAAGTACACACACATCTGGAAAACAGTATGGAGGTCAAGAAGTTAAAAACAGAGCTACCCTAAGACCTAGCAATTGCACTACTGGGTATTTACCCCAAAGATACAGATGTAGTGATCCGAAGGGGCACCTGCACCCCAATGTTCATAGCAGCAATGTCCACAATAGCCAAACTGAAGAAGGAGCCCAGATGTCCATCGACAGATGAATGGATAAAGAGGATGTGGTTCATATATACACAATGGAATATTCCTCAGCCAGCAGAAAGGATGAATACTTACCATTTCCATTGACGTGGACTGAACTGGAGGATATTATGCTGAGCAAAATAAGTCAATCAGAGAAAGATAATTATCATATGGTTTCACTCATATGTGGAAGATAAGAAACAGTGCAGAGGATCATGGGGGAAGGGAGGGAAAACTGAATGTGAAGTCATCAGAGAGGAAGACAAACCATGAGAGACTCAACTACAGGAAACAAACTGAGGGTTGCTGGAGGGGAGGTGGGTGGGTGGATGGGGTAATTGGGTGATGTACATTAAGGAGGGCATGTGATGTGATGAGCACTGGGTGTTATACATAACTGATAAATTATTGAACGCTACATCTGAAACTAATGGTGTACCATAAGTTGGCTAATTGAATTTAAATTAAAAAAAGAAAACACACACACACACACACACACACACACACACACACACTCATGCTAGAAAAGAGTGCTGTTCTATCTTTGGATCTACTTGTTTGAAGATATGAAGCCTGAAGCTGTGTCTACCATATTATGACCAGGAGGGACAAATGGAAAGCTATAAAGCTGCTATGTCCTTGGTGGCATCATTGTGTCCCTGAACTAACCAACCCTGGAACAATCTACCCCTAGATGGATAAAACACTCTATTTCCATACTAGTGTTTTTAATTGTGGGTCATGAATGATTAGTGGGTCATAACATCAATATCAGGAGCTCCAGCAGCATTTTTATCATGCCAGCAAACTGTCTCTTCCAATAATGTAAAGCTTATTTGACCAGAACTAAGAAGTATTTTGTCAATGAATTTCCTGNATATCAGGAGCTCCAGCAGCATTTTTATCATGCCAGCAAACTGTCTCTTCCAATAATGTAAAGCTTATTTGATCAGAACTAAGAAGTATTTTGTCAATGAATTTCCTGAAAAAAAAAAGCCAGTGGATAGATAGAGATATATATCCTGGTGTGTTCTCCAAAATATATGCCTCTCCACACACGGCCTTTCACAGTTCATGAAAATATTGGCACTACATACATTTCTACTGAGAAACATTTTAAGGGTGCAAGGGATGATGTTACTTGGAGACTACGTGTGATATTGGAAAAAAACAGAAACTCTGGAGTCAGACTGGAGTTGCTTTCAATTTTTCTGATATAAGAGGATTCTCTATTTGGAAAAGTCATTGACAAAATAATTCTCCTTTTATAATAATTCAAATTACACACACACATATACACACATTCAAATCACATTTTGAATTACAGGCAAAAAGTCAGCTTTTGGACTCTGAAAACTATTCACTATGGAATGAGATGTACTGCATAAGTTAATTTTATGAGAAACAGAAACTTGTGTATTCAATGGCCAAACATGTGTTTTAATATAATCATTTTCATGGTAGGCTATAATGGACATTATTCTACTGCATTAAACAATATATATTAACCACAACATAGCATCTCCTTGATGATCCAGAATGAGACTTATGAACATCCATCAGTGAGGTGTGCTGTCTTGGTACTTCAGAGATCATGAGGCTCTTATGCCTGTTTTATTTATCTATTTATTTTATTTTAATGTTTTTTTTATTATATTATGTTAGTCACCATACAGTACATCCCCGGTTTCCGATGTAAAGTTCGATGATTCATTAGTTGCGTGTAACACCCAGTGCAGCATGCAATACGTGCCCTCCTTACTACCCACCACCGGCCTATCCCTGTTTTAAATTGCCCTCTTGTTGTAACTGTTCCTTCTGCTCTTGGCTATCACTTCTTTTTTGTTAATGTGTATTTACATCTTGTAACATGTAGCTTATTTTGTATACATTCTCCCTAGTAAAATTAAGTACATTGGCCTTGGGATTGTTACTTTAGAAGTTCCAGAGTGGTTTTGAGACTATTTTATTTTCTGACTCCCCAACTATGGCAGATGGCCGCAACTGACAAACTTCTGACATGTAGATGTATGTGGCTGTCACCACATAGTATAACATAGCTGATGAAACTGAATAAACACAGCATTTCNGCCGCAACTGACAAACTTCTGACATGTAGATGTATGTGGCTGTCACCACATAGTATAACATAGCTGATGAAATTGAANAACTTCTGACATGTAGATGTATGTGGCTGTCACCACATAGTATAACATAGCTGATGAAACTGAATAAACACAGCATTTCTTTTTTTTTTTTAAAGATTTTATTTTTTTATTCGACAGAGATAGAGACAGCCAGCGAGAGAGGGAACACAAGCAGGGGGAGTGGGAGAGGAAGAAGCAGGCTCACAGTGGAGGAGCCTGACGTGGGGCTCGATCCCATAATGCCGGGATCACGCCCTGAGCCAAAGGCAGACGCTTAACCGCTCTGCCACCCAGGCGCCCCNGTATAACATAGCTGATGAAATTGAATAAACACAGCATTTCTAATTTCTTAAAACTTAGGCATAGTCAGCTATCCAACACAATTTGAGTAAAATATGGGAGAAAATCACTAGACACTAATGACCAAGACTCAAAGCACAGGCTGAAATAAATAGGAGTACTGACCATAAATGCACTAATAAACCCAAACTTATACTCAAAGAATTCTTAAATCAGGAAGCAAACAAAAGTAGATTACTTACGAAGCTGTACTATGTCTTTGAAATTCAGCTAAAGAGACAGATGAAGTTGAGGAAACCACCTCAGGGAAACTCCTTTCTCACCGTAACAACTCCCATGTCACTAATAAATTTGAAATCTGCTCTGCCCTCATTCACTTTCTCTTGCTGAGGACTTCAATACGCATCATTTTTGGGGTGTGTGTGTGCAAATACACGTGTAGGAATTACCCTAAGAGAGCCATCAAAATGCACGAAAAGATACACGTAAAGACCTTATTTATACCATGAGAAATTTAAATTTTCGTACATCTAGCTGAAGGAGTAATGTGACAAAAGTTATTAGTGGAGAAAATGTGATAAACTAAAACTTAACACCCAAACCATCTATCATGCACGAATATTACACATGACCTTAACATTTAACTAATTTAGACACATACACATAAATGTACATTGGCAAAAACGCGGAAGGAGATGCAGCTGTTTGTACAAAGATCCAGTGTTTCCCACAATAAACATAAGTTGCTTCTGTAATCTAGAATCAAATTAAATTATTTATTTACAAGTTTGTTTTCCCTTTCTTCTGCTTCAATCCAGACACAGCTCCTTCCTTAAGTTCCCTTTGATGTGAGTTTTGGATCTTGGTGGGTCCCCTTCATGTAAATTCCAAGTTGAAACAACTTCACGTGTACTTGATTTTTCAGAGAAACATTTTGACCACAGAAGGGCTAAGGGAAAGGAACTATTGGCTTTAGGAAGAACAAAAATGAACAGTAAGATCAAACAACAAAAAAGACATGAGTATTATAGGATGAAGAAAGAAGAATTAGAAATGACACAAATAAAATAAAACAGAGAAATGACCATCAGAGCAGCTCCTGCTGAAATTCTGCCAAAGGTTAACTGGGTTCAAAGAGCAGGCAGGCGAGAGGCCAAACACAACATCTAAGCCCTAAACCCCTAAAGAGCTGGGTGCTTGCAGTGACTTTTGACATTAAATGGGTTCTCTTTTGATTCAAATAATACCTCAACTATTCTGACTTAAAATTAATCAATTATCTAATTTCACTTTTGGGTTTCAACTGGCTATAATGTGCTTTTCTCTCTCGTAGGTTTAATGACATCAGGTCTGAATCATCTAAAGAGCTCAACCTCAATCAATAATGACTCCAATTAACCAGAAAATGCTCACAGCTCACACATTAGAAAGGGCAAAGGAAAATGCAACCTAACAAGCTTAGTTTTCAGGCTGTATTTCCAGAATCACCTACCTTGATTACATGCAACCATCTATCTTGTTGACATGCATTGAAGACAGAGAGGTTCAAAGGATTACCTGGAAGTAATCTTCACTTTGACAGAGACAGTGGATAGTTGCATTTTCCAAATCAAAATTCAGATATGTAGGATGATAATATGATAGAATATTTGAAATCAGAGACATAGACTAACTGGTAATTATACTCTATACTTGCACTGATCAGTATGTATCCCCACGTGGCTATTCAAATTTAAAAGAATTAAAATCAAATAAAATTGAAACTTCAGTTCCTCAGTCACATGAGACACATTTTAAGTGCTAAAGGGCCATGTGGGACTAGTGGCTACCATATTGGACAGAACGGACACAGAGCGTTTCCATCACCACCAACACAGACTTGCGGGTTAAAACTGAACATCTCAACTATCCATAACAAGTCATTTCCCAAACATTCCAGGAGTCCTGATCTTGTACGGAAATTTTCTAAGAACTGTAGAAGTGCACTGCTCTTCCTCAGGTCAAATCACACACACACCAAAATGGTTTTCCCTCCAGTTTTCTTTTAAAACAGATGAATTCGGAGTTCAACTACATTATTTTTTCTCCTCATCAGAAAAACTATTTTAGTTCCAAAGGAATAGCCATTCATTTTCAGACCTCTCTACCAGCCACATCCACGCTGGAGGTAGAAGGCTGGGGCTGCCTTTGACCTAGGGCTTCACTGGGAACAGACCAAAGTTTAAGCTGATGGAAAGATAAAAGTAAGAAAAAAACACAAACTTTTGTCCATCCCTAAGGGTGGTTGACTGCCTGGAAACATCAGAAAATATTTACATTCTTTTCTCTTTTGTGGTTCAAAGCAACAGTGCAGCATAAGACAAATGGGTGTACACACACGCACGCACACACATGCATATACACACATGCACACACACATACACACATGCGTGCATACTGCCCACTGAGTTTACCTGTAGTAAAAGGACACATGTGGAGACACAGACTATTTGAGAAACTTGCAATGTTAAATAAAGCTTCTTTCCATTCCAATCATTCAGAGACTATACGGCTATTGTATCAATTATCATCATTATGGCACACTACACCTCTTCCAAATAAAATTCTATCAAGAAAAAAAGGTTAAGTTGCTTATCTTATTTATATGCAATGTCAAGTTGACTACCTCCTCTCGCAATTCCACATAAAATGAAAACACTGGCTTTTCCCATAAATCTGAACATTGCCTCTTATTAGTAAACAACTACTGAAAATACCAAGCTTGAGTTTAAGGCCAAGACTTTAAAAAGAATATAAAATAACTAACAACTGTATTAATTAGGAAAAAACCCAAAGAGATCTGACTGTGAACAGCTTGATATGGGAATCACAAGAGAAAAATAATTTCAACCAATTTCCCACGTTTCCAGGACACAGTGATCTCTAGTCGTGTTCCATATTGCTTTAACAAAATAGTCATCAGCCTAAGTTTGTTGTGAAATTCTTGTTAATTGGACTTTTTACTTATTGTTTGGTGATCTGGCTTATAATTCCTTTTGCCCTCACTGGTCTAGAGCTTTATCAGCAGGGATCATTGGCTGACATTTAGTTATCCAAAAATACTTCCGTGCTGGGAAGAATTCATCTTGGCCTCATCTGAAACACCTGACTCTTCTAGAAGATAAATAATACTTGAGAAATAAGATGGGGCTGGGAGTGTGGTGAGGAGTGAAGAGGTTGAGGAGAGAAGAGAGGAAGGATCATTTGGGTCCCAAAACATTCGCCTTGATAAATTGCACCTGAATAATCAATTAAAAAAAACCAAAAAACAAAAACAAGACTAATAAAGCCCCCTTACAAATAACATTGCCCTATGGTCAATAAAGAATAGCCCAGGGTCTAGCATTTACTTTCTGTTTATAAAAATAGCCCAGGGTCTAGCATTTACTTTCTTTTTATAAATAATTAAAATATTTTAAACAATGTTAAATATCTTCCTCAAAACAACCAAATCTTGCTTTCCTCTCCCCCAAATTTTCCACGCTTCAAATCTGTGGACTGTGGGGGCTCTGGGATCAGTTACTTGTATACACAAGGGCAAAGATGGCTTCCCAGCATGGGGGTGCGATATGCAGGCTCCACAACCAGACTGTCTGGCTTCACAATCACGCAAAGGGAACACTATACAGTTGGAATCGGGAATGATGTAAAATTTGGACATAACATGGAAGTTTTCTATGCCAAAGTCTCCAAACACATCTATCATTTACCAGTGTGCCATCTCTGACATACAATCACCAGAACACCTTCCTTACTGATTGCTACCCTACAAGATCCCTGCCTTCTATCTGACATCCCCAGAGGCTGTTCCTTGCCACTCCTAAGGTCACCTAAGGGTGATACGAGACTCAATCAACCAGGAGGGTATCATGGGCTGCACAGGGCTCATTAGAGGCCAGAGCGTTAGACCTCCTCCCTCTGAACGTCTTCTTTTGACCTTCTTTGTAAGGCCTGGTTGCCATGGATAGTGACTGCCAACTCCAACCCTTCCCTTGTTGCTCTGGCTTTGGTCACAGTTCATCTAATTCCACTTTAGGGATTTCTTTACCAAACTCTTTTTCTCCAGAGTAGTGGTTCTCAACCAGGGCAGCTGTGCCCCCTAGAGGACATTTGGCAACGTCCGGAGTCACAACAAGGGGTGGGACTGAAGGTTGGGGTGCTACTGTTGGTACCTAGTGGGCGGAGACCAGAGATGCTGCTAATCACACCACAATGCACAGGACAGGCCCCACAACAAAGAATGATCCACCGGTCGACACCGCTGAAGTTGGGGACACCGCTCTAGAAAACAAGGCCAATATTGAACCATGCCGTGTGTTCAGAACTTAACATACAGAAACAGTGAACAAATGTAGAAGTCTGTGTGCATTTTTGAAATGTAACTGAGAAAGAAGAACCAAGAGCTCAAATCTTAACGTTGGTGAATTTGATGTAGGACCTCATACAGTAGACTTTGCACTTTCTGCACCAATTGTATCAGCAAAATCCAAACAGCTTGGGGAGGGACTAGGATGTTAAAGAAAATTTGCAAGAGAAAGAGATAGCTGCACCAGGATTAAAGTAGCTGGTGTCTCTAAGTCAAAACCATTCTGCAGAAATTAGACTAGTTACTTGTTTCTTCAGAAGTTACTTAGGGACTTCTGGGTGGCTCAGTCAGTTAAGCAGCTGCCTTTGGTTCAGGTCATGATCTCAGGGTCCTAGGATGGAGCCCTATAGCCCTGTGTCAGACTCCCTGCTCAGCGGGGTTTCTGCTTCTCTCTCTGCCTCTCCCCCCACTTGTTCTCTCTCTCTCTCAAACAAATAAAATCTTCAAAAATAAAAATTACTTAAAAATGAGTGTGTTTATTGTTTTTTGGGAGGTTACTTAAAAGTTGTTGTGTTGCCATCTCCAAAGGCAAGAGAAACAAAAGATAAAATGAACTTATGGGACTTTATCAGGATAAAAAGCTTCTGTACAGCCAAGGAAACAGTCAAAAAAACTAAAAGGCAGCCCACGGAATGGGAGAATATATTTGCAAATGACACTACAGATAAAGGACTGGTATCCAAGATCTACAAAGAACTTCTCAAACTCAATACACGAGAAACAAATAAACAAATCATAAAATGGGCAGAAGATATGAACAGACACTTTTCCAATGAAGACATACAAATGGCTAACAGACACATGAAAAAATGTTCAAAATCATTAGCCATCAGGGAAATTCAAATCAAAACCACACTGAGATACCACCTTACGCCAGTTAGAATGGCAAAGATAGACAAGGCAAGAAACAACAATTGTTGGAGAGGATGTGGAGAAAGGGGATCCCTCCTACATTGTTGGTGGGAATGCAAGTTGGTACAGCCACTCTGGAAAACAGTGTGGAGGTCCCTTAAAAAGTTAAAAATTGAACTACCCTATGACCCAGCCATTGCACTACTGGGTGTTTACCCCAAAGATACAGACGTAGTAAAGAGAAGGGCCATATGCACCCCAATGTTCATAGCTGCATTGTCCACAATAGCCAAATCATGGAAGGAGCCGAGATGCCCTTCAACNCCCTTCGGCTCAGGGCATGATCCCAGAGTCCTGGGATCGAGCCCCACATTGGGCTCCTCTGCTGAGAGCCTGCTTCTTCCTCTCCCACTCCCCCTGCCTGTGTTCCCTCTCTCGCTGGCTGTCTCTCTCTCTGTCAAATAAATAAATAAATAAATAAATAAATAAATAAATAAATATCTTTAAAAAAATGCTGTTGTGTTGCCTCAGTAATAAAGAAGAGAAAAATAACCAGACCATTAGCCATTGGTATAACTACAAAATTAGAACTCATTTACTTTGTCTGGGAAGAGTCCTGTTTTGGGATTTGCTTGAATTTGGCAGAATAACGAGAAATAAGAGGGGAGGGATTTAAGATGCCGTAATGCTCACTATTTTCGGAACCATCACTCTGCACAAGTATTCCTTGATAAATATGATAAAGTTTTTGTTACAAAATTACCACCAAAAAAACCTCTCATAGCCATGGAGAACATAGACAGTGTACTCTAAGTAGAGGACGCCTACTTTACTTCAGTGCAGACTTTGGGCAACCTACAATATTTGATGGACTCAGGACACAAGACATCCTATCCGTCCAAATAACCAAATTCGAGACACTCCTCTATGTGACATGAACTCCTCTGTCCGGCCCCCATATACCACACAGCAGGAGAAGAGCCATAAATGAGCATCAGCTCAATGCCTGCTCCTTTAGGGACCTTCTTTTACTGGTCCATGTGGACTGAAGTGCTCAGGCCTTGAGCTTTCCCAGGATATGCTGGGCATGCTGCTATTTCAAGCAACTACTTGTTTCTACTTTGGTCTCTCCACTAGCCCATAACCTCCTTGAGGAGATTTAGAAAAATACGTAGAAACTGGTCAGTGTGCTTAATATCTGCTCAAGGAACCAAAATTAGCATTAAAAAGCCACCATACCGTAATATAAAACTAATGATAGTAGTAACATCGAACATTTACTGGGCTCTTCTTGTATTTGTGGACTTGTTCTAAGCACATGACATATATTAGCTCACTTAATTCTCACGACCTTTAGAGGAAACGTTGTCTCTATCTCCAATCTACAGATGAGGAGTCATCTAAACTTTAAACTTCAAAAAGAAATGCACTTCTTAACACATACACTATCCCGTCCCATTTTTGATGAGTGCGATTTGAAAGGCAAACTGATCTGTCATCTGCCTCTAGGATCCTAACTAAAACAACCTCTATCTATTTCTAAACAGTACGTATGAATTCAGCTCGACTGGAGTCACGAAGCTCGTCTCCTTTGTCACTTAATTTTTCCTGCCCATTTGACCTCCCAAGGACGCGCTGAGGAGCTAATGGTAAAGGAAGCTAAAGAGGCCCCAGTCGGGTACTTTCTGTGCCATTGAATCAACCCCCACAGACGGCGACGAAATCTCCGTAAATATGAGCAAGTATCAGCACACCAGGGTGGCACTGCCTTGCCAACAGGAGACATCCGTCATCGCAGCGGCACGTGTGCTCCTGAACACGAACGGCCCTCACTCCTTCCTTGGTTCCCAAAGACGGACTGAGAACAAACAAACCTAGTCCAGTCCTTGCAGGAACCACAAGGTGCTGTCTTTCTCCTGGATTCGTTCGAAGAAAGCTACAGCGGGAACTGATGATGTCTTGTTAGAAAAGGCTGGCCCTGGCCTTCCATGACCTTCCCTCCCAAGTGGCCCACAAAACGCAGAGTTGGCCCCTGCAGGGAGCCCGTCTCAAGTGACATTTGGAAGCTCGGGGAGAGTGGCCACAACAGGGCTGCTGTTCTATCTCTCGCAGGACACTGGCTCAGAACAGGTGGGCTGGCATACTCTCTCTACCTGGCCCTTGATGTCCAGACTAAAGTATGTGAAAAGGTTCAAAGGTCTCAGGAGCTTCCTGATTGCAGCTTTCACGAATGTTAGCTATGGAGGCGGCCATCAGAAGAGGCTGCTACCGCAGGAGCCCAGATAGAGAAGGAGATCCTCAGTGGCTCAGTTGCTTAAGCATCTGCCTTTGGCACAGGTCAGGATCCCGGGGTCCTGGGATCGAGTCCTGCATTGGGCTCCCCGCTCAGCAGGGAGTCTGCTTTTTCCTCTCCCTCCGTCCCTCCCACCCACTCGCGTGTGCGCCGTCTCTCTCAAATAAATAAAATATTTTAAAAAATAAAAAAATAAAGACAGTGGTGGATTTTGAAAGCACTTACTGAACAATGCTTAAATGTGCAGTTCCTATCAGTGGGATTTACAAAGACAGTTGGAAAACAGAAGGGGATTTACTGCCTCTGCAGCTCATTTTCCTACAAATAGAACACAAACGTTCCTGAGGAACAGTGATAGGTATCCAGGAACTTGCAGTCACTGCAACCTGAGTTGATTTATCTTCTAGTTGCCATTACTATAAATAATCAGAATCACGATAGTCTTTGCCGTCCCTCAAAATGGAATCATTCAACAGACTGTAAACGATGGCGATCTAGAGCAATAATTTTTCTCCAAAAGCAACCTGGTTTTTAACAAATAATAAATATTTAAATTACTTTATACGTATAGTGGCATGTGCACATAGTCTAAAGCAATAGATTGCCAACCTGTGGCAAAGCTTGTGATTTCCATTGATGTGTCATTGTTTTTTTTTTTTAACTCACCAAATAAAGCAATGTTTAATGTGATACTGTCTGTTCCTTTAGGAAGGATTCAAAGAAACTTACTTGGAGCTATCTGAAACAAGCAAGTACCTAAGCTCTGTAAACACTTTGGTAATATTCTAAGTTAATAATAAGAAAGAATGGATTTTGAGGTTCTTTCTCTGAAATCATAAAAAACTGGAAGCATAAAAAAATAAGATTTGTACCAGAGGCTGCAGGCAGCAGAACCAGGGCTTTCTGAAATGTTCATCTGTCTTTGCTGCACAGAGTGGCCACGAGGGAAGAGGCCGACCACATTTTGTGGTTTCACATCAGTACCCATATTGCTTGTCAATGTCATCGAATCTTGCTCCTTTATCATAGTGAGGGGAAGGCCAACATTTGCCCTTGTCCCAAATGTCCATCATTATATGGTGTCCAATAAACCAGACCCAGAAAGAGGCTATGAAGCAATGCTGTTTAGTCTCATTTCTGTCACAGACTAGCCAGCGGACCCTGCCACAACCTGACCCACGCTCACGTGACCTCAGTTTGTTCACCTGTCACAGAAAAACACCACAGTAGAAGGCCACCAAGACCTATACAATGACAGCATGCGTCAGTATGCATAGTCAAAGTGCATCAATGTATAAGTACTGAAAAAATAGCCAAAAGGAAAGGTGCAGAAGAAATGACGGGTCGTCACTGAGATCTGCTCTAAGCCTGCAATAAAAACATGAGTGTCTTGGCAATGGTATGTAACATTCCAGTCACCCTGGCTCAAAGGCTCTGAACCTTCTCCTAAAGCAACAGGCAGAGACATTGCAAGTGTCATTTGAACCATCTGAACTTTGAAGTTGAAAGAGACTCAAGTACTGGAACAAGCTGAGCGAATCCCTCCAATGCTAGTGCCTCTCTCACTCTTTCTTGCTTGTGTCCACCTGCCCCCAACACTGCTCCAGGATTATGAGCCCCATGAAGTCTTTCACATCTGCCTTGCCTGAAGCAGGAGGTACAAGGCACAGAGCCTGAAATGCACGCACCGTATCTTCTTACCTCTCCAGGGTCCTTACACCTCAGCAGCAGCAGCAGCTCCAGGCAGAACTGACCCCCCATCCTCTCCACACAGAGCCCCCAGCCAGTGTGGGAACGGTGAAGGAGGCTGGAGACAGGGAGCCTGCTTCAAGAGCTCGAGGAGTCAGGCAGGCAGGCTTCCCGGCTGGAATGCGCAGCTAGAGGCCCTGGGAGGGAGAAGTCCTGGGGTCACTGTGATCCTCTGAGTCAGATACCCTGGGGAGCTGTCAGCTCCAAAAGGCCTCCTTCAGCACACAAGGCGGAGAGGCACCAAGCACTTACAGGGGGAAGAATCTGGAAGTTAGGAAGTGGAGGTAAATGGCTACATAGACCTCTGTCAGTTTACAGTGAGCAGTAGAGATACAACAGGCATGCTGGAGGCAACAACTCATTTAAATGAAATGCAAACTCACATATGTGATAGGGGACTTGTATCCAGATATCTAAAGGACTCTTACAATTCAATAATAAAAAAACAACCTGATTGAAAAGTGGGAAACTGTTCTGAATGGACATTTCTCTGAAGATCATCTACAAATGGCCAATAAGCATGCAAAAAGATTCTTGAGGGGGTGCCAGGGTGGCTCAGTTCGTTGGGTGTCTGGCTCTTGATTTTGGCTGGGGTCGTGATCTCAGGGTCATGAGATCCAGCCCGGCGTCGGGCTCTACACTGGGTGTGGAACCTGTTTGGGATTCTCTCCCTTTCCCACTGCCTCTCCCCTGCTCTCTCTCTCTCTCTCTCTCAAAAAAAAAAAAAAAAAAAAAAATTCACCGGCCATCAGGGAAATGCAAATCACAACCACAGTGCGATAGCACATGACACTCACTAGGATAGGTAAAAGAAATGTTGGCAAGGACGTAGAGAAATTAGAACTCTCCTGCACTGCTGCTGAGAGTGTAAAGTGCTTTGGAAAACAGTTTGGTGGTTTCTCAAAATATTATAACCAGAGTTCCCATATGCTCCAGCAATTCCACTGCTACCTATATCCCCAAGAGAACTGAAGATAGATGTCCACACAAAACTTGGACACAAACTTGTTCACAGTAGCATTATTCATGATAGCCAACAGGTGGAAGTAAACAAATGTCTACTGACAGACAAAATGTGGCAAATCCATACGATGGAATATTATTCAGCCATAAAAAGGAATGAAGTCCTGATAGATGTTACAACATGGATGACCCTTGAAAACAGTATGCTAAGGAAAAGAAAGCAGTCACAAAAGGCCACATATTGTATGATTCCATATTCAGGCAAATTCATAGAGTGGCAAAAGATGAGTGGTTGCCAAGGGTTGTGGGGATGGGAACATCACAGGCAGTAATGATTAAGGGGCACAGGGTTTCTTTTCGGGGTGATGAAACTGTTCTAAAATTGATTGTGGTGATGGTCATACAACTCTATGAATATACTATTAAGTTACACACTTTAAATGAGTGAATTATATGGCAGGTGAATTATATCTCAACAAAACTGTTACACTAAAAATGAAATGCTAGTTCTCATTCCCTTGCCACAACCCTTCCCCAATTACACTAGGCTCTTCCGAGGTCACCATTACTCCTATCGATCCACCAGTGTGGCTAGGCAGGGGCCATGGTCAGAGAGGGCTTCCAGCAAGCAGGAAGCGACAAATGCTGGCCCCTGGCACATCAGGACCCTTCTCCTCAACTTCATTTCTAGGCCAGTGATGACAAGAATCCGGCTCCAGCTTCTGTTTTAGGCCCGCTCCTCACTGACACCTTCACTCCCGAGTGGTGCTCCCTTTCCAGCATGCCCGTGGTTCCCATTTGCACTTTTGAACTTACAGTTGCCCTTAGCCCATGTGGCTGCCCTCCCCAAATAGATTTCATGTGACTTAAGCACAGTGGGCCTCACAGCTCAGTGACTTTCTCATAGCGGAAATTCAGTAGTTAATTGTTACGCTTCACCTTTTTTTTTTTTTTTAGCATTTTTAAAATAAGGGTACTGCCTCTGGGGCTACTGTGCATTTGCACTATTACACGTAAAAATGAAATTAGCAGGTGACGAGAATGAAGGAAGTGCTTCAATGAAGAGAGTGCCACAGTGGTCACTGAGTTAAAAAAAAATCCAACATTCTTAATTTTATCATCCACTAAGAGAACTACATTAGAGTTACTGACACATTCTAATTATTAATGTTCATGATTATTATTACTCGTTTCCATATCCTTTATCTTTCCAAACTATTTTGGGAGCACAAGGGACCAATTCCCATGAATATTATTTTCTTCATGATAACTAGTTCCATCCTGCCCCGTGCTCAAGATTTTGCCTGAATCAGTGCATTCTGCTATTAGAACTAAAGTCTTAAGAGAAAGGTTTGTGGTTAAACAGCTGCCTTTGGCTCAGGTCATAATCCTAAGGTCCAGGAATCGAATCCTGCACTGGGCTCCTTGCTCAGAGGGGAGCCTGCTTCTCCCTCTGCCTGCCGCTCCCTCTGCTTGTGGTGTCTCTCTCTCTCTCTCTCTCTCTCTCTCTCTCTATCTGATTGAAAAAAAAAAATAGAGAGAGAGAGAGAAACGTTTACTAGTGACCCCAGTTAACCATAATGCATAGTGTCTGGAATTTATCACATTTTGCACCAACATGTGATTTTTGCCTCTTCTGAATTTGCCTTAAAATTTTTCAAACCTTAAAAATCCTTAAACTTATTTATTTTTACAAGTGGGTACCATTGCCCTCAGAAGGATGTCACTGCAACTATGAAGGAATAATCTTTCCCATTGGAGGATAAGCGAGGCTGCAAATGAATGCTCCCAAAAGACCCCGCCTGTGTTCACTCTGTGCTGGAATGTTCATACAGCCTTTTTCTCAAACGCACTTGGGTGCTGTGGGTAATGGATGTCAAATAATAAAACTCAGAGGCACATGCTATGTTACTTTTTAAGGGAAAAATGTGGGGGGAAATCAAAGGGTTTAACAATTTTATTCACTGGCTTACATTCAGCGACTCTGACAATTTGGCCACTGCTCAGGTTTGTGAATTTCTATGGAAAATGAACTGTGTTTGGCAAGCCCGACGAAATATGAGGCTGATAAACAAATGTTTCATGCTTTCTCAAGACCTTATGCCACTAACTGTGTGGGATTGGAAAAACTGTTCAAATGTCAATTTAAATGTCAATTGAAACACTGTAAATACATGATTTTCTATACCCATATGAATTAATATAATTTTGTTGACTTCAGACCATAACTTGAACTAAAGTGTCTTTGAGTTTTACTTTGGAAATGTTTCACAGGGAACGCGAACTTCAGATTAGACAAGTTGCGGCAGTAAAGTTCTAGTTCAGAGTCCGAAGCGTTAATGCAATACTACACTATGGAGAATCGACTGAAAAGTCAATTGACATGAAGGTTGTTAGGAAGCAAGCCTTGAACTTAAAAAAGGCTTAGGCCAAAAGAAATAAAACATTATTGAAACAACCCAAATCATTATATAAAAGAACACTGTGGTGAATTCCATTGCAAAGTTCATGACTCCTGAATATTATCTCCAAACCAGTCATCTCTGAGTTTTATAGAGTTGGCTATCCAACTGCCTTCTTGACCCTTCCAGCTGGTATCTCAGGGTCATCTCAAACTTCACTTATCCAATGCTGAACTCTTGACTTTCCCTTCTGGCAAATGTCTTTGTACCTAAGCCTCCCACGTCTTCAGAGGTGTTTATAAAGCATTTATCTCAGTGCCTGGCATGCATGCCTGCTTAATAAATGTTGCTGATGATGATATTGATGGTGGTTGATGACGGTGATTTTTATGCACCCAATTCGTTGAGCCAGGAACCAAACAGCTTTTCTTTATTCTTGCCTTCACCTCATGTCCCACATTTAATCCATTCCCAGGTTCTGTCAACTCTGCCCCCAAAACAAATCAGGAATCTGAGCCCTCCTCTCCAACTCTGCTCTGATCACCCCCCCTCCAGCCTCCATCACATTTCTCCTGAACAAATTTAGCAGCCTCCTAACCAACCTAACCATGTCCGCTCTTGCCCTTGCCCAGTTAATTGTCCACGGGGGGAAACCAGAGTGATCCGAGACACACATCTTCATTACCAAGACGTATATAGCGCTTATCAGGGACTCATTAAATATGCTAAACTACCTTATAGAGTAGGCAGTACCATTACTTCCACTCTGCAGGTGAGGAATTGAACAAAGAGAGGTTGGAACATGTCCAAGGTCACTCTGCCTCTAAGAGGCAAAGCTAGAATCTACACTCAAGCATCCTGGCTCCAGAAGTGAGCACCACTACCCAAAGTACCACGCCATACCCAAGCTTTAGCGAATAACAAGCAAGCAAGCAAAGACTGTCACTTCACTCCCATTGCACCTAGAGTAAAATCCATCTGCATAGGAATTCCCTGTGCCAAAGGGTCTGGGCCAACTTCCTCCTTCCCCTCTCTGCCTCTCTCTTTCCTCCTGTTCTCCTGACACTCTTGGACAAACTAAGCTTGGTCCAGTGTAGGGATTTTTGCCCATGCTGTTCTCTGCTCTTCCCAGGGCTGGCTCCTCCTTCTTTATTCTGTAATCCCACTCCCTCAGAAAAGCCTTCCCTTGCCTTCCCAGTCTGAAGTCAATGTTTCCTGGCTTCTTGATGTCAACACCCTGTTGGGTTTTTTCTCAGCATTTAACTGAACTTGTATTTGCTTTCATACGCTTGTCCATTTGTCTATTGACTGTTTCTCTCACTGGCCTGTAAGTTGCACAACGATAAATATTGTTTACCACTGTATTTCTAGCATTTAGCATCATGCCTGCACATAGCAGATGCTGAGAAAATCTGATAAATGATTGGGTGCAGGCAAGAATGCTTTGGTGATATGAAACACCCATCTAGACCTTAGGTTCTCCAACTGTGAGTGCAGGATCAGAATCAGATTCACCTGAGGATGCTTTTTTTTTTTAATCAAAAGGAAAGTCCCACGGACTCTGTGTTAATTTAAACACTTACTTTCGAGGCTATCACCTAGTTTTCTAAAAAATTTTTATAATTTTGATATTGACATGATTTGGCAATGAGTAACTCCTAGAATTCTGGTTTGGCTGTGATTTTTTAAGTAATCAGTGTACACTTTCAGGGACGCTCGCTGAGAGAAAAATATATATTATAAATTGTTTTCACATGAGATAAGATTGTTTCAAAATACTGACAATGAAATTGATACATACTGTGCTTTTAGATATATAGATAAGAATTTGCATAATTGCCTTGGGAGCATAATTTCCTTTTCAGCTTGTGGACATTTGTGTGCGCTCCTGGAAAGCTTGTGGTTCTTGGGCCCTGTAATCAGATAATGATGTGTAATGGATGACATGGACCAGCTGGAGTCCAGTCCTGAACTGACCGCAACAGGCCTTCTGGGGCTCAGGAATCTGCATTTTTAAGAAACTTTCCAGGAAATTGTTATGCAAATAAAATTTGAGAGCTATTCCTTCTATCTAGACTATATATATTGTTTTAGAAAAACATACAACAGAGATCCAGTGTCTACTCTTTAAATGTGTGGCTTAATTCTGAGAAATCCAAGACAACATTTCACCTAAAGAAAAAACATACACTATTAATTGATAGTAAGCTCACTAAGGGCCCATGAATGCAGATTATCAATAGCCTTTTTGGGTAAACTAAGTTATCTCTGGTAAATATCTTTCATAGCCTACATATACACCTGGAAAGAAAGAAACAGACATTTCTCACCTCGGAGGGGAAGGATGAACCATTTGGCCAGATAAAAAGAATAGTAAGGTAAGTGTTTTAGCTCATAACGTGATTATGTTTTAGGCTATAAGTGGATAGTGTTAAGAAAGTTAAAACTGAAGGCAGGAAGAGCTTCCTGGCTTGCTCAAATGACAAAAGGGGCTATTTTTTCCCCTGAATTCCCCGAGTTCTTCAACTTCCTCCCACCCTGCTCCTCCCTGGTCTTCCCCAGCAAAGTCAATGGCAAGTTCACCCTTCCAGTGACTCAGGCCAAAACCTTGACTCCCTGTTCCCTCTGACTCCATATCACACTCCACAGCCAATCCATTAGTAAAGCCTGTTGGCTCTGTCTTCAAAGCATGCCCAAATCTGACCTCTTCTCGTTTCCACTGTTCCCTCCTCATCCAAGCTAACGCTGTCTCTCACCCCAATTAATAATAAAATTGCTGGGGTGCCTGGCTGGCTCAGTCAGAAGCACATCAGACTCTTGCTTTCGGGGCTGAGTTTGAGCCCCACATTAGGAGTAGAGATTACTTACATAAATTAAACTTTTGAAAAATAAATACAAATAATAAAATTGTTAAATGACTCAGTATAGAGACTGGTTTTGCAAAACCATCTCTAAAATAGTCACTTCTCCTCAATGAAGACAATTTCTTGAAACAGTCTTTGGATTGTCAATGAGTCACTTCCAGTCATATCTTTTTCTTCAAAAGGTATTAATGCAGATGACCCAGGAAAAAAAAAAATACAGGTGCAGGACTTCCCCAAATCCCACAGTGAGAACTTGAATTGCTATGGAGAATGTGTTTATTCTTTAGGAGCTCACAAGATTCTTAATGATGCCTGAATTACACTTTCTTGCTCAAAACACAATATACCAATCCGTGACGTGCATTCATTGTTCACATGGACAGTGTATGGAGTGGCCATTCCCCTGTATTTTGGGGATGAGGGAGCTGATACAGGGATACCATCCCTTCTGCCCATGACTGATTCTGGAACCCAGACCTAAAGCCATCAGTCTTCCTTATAGCCAGAGGCACTTGAGGGAAAGGTGGCTGGGGGCTTCTGCAAAATGTTTGTTCAAATGTAAGCAAGAGACGCAGGAAAAGGAAACATTTTCTTCCTGTATGCCAGGGTTTCTCAACCTCAGCAGTGCTGACATTCTGGCTTGGGTCACTCTCTGTTGTTTAGCAGGGTCTCAGGCCTCTCCCCACCAGATGCCAGTAACAGCTCTTCAGCTGTGACAAACAAAAATGTCTCCAGACATTGCGTGGTGTCCCTTGGTGGTGGTGGCGGCGGGGATGACCCCAAGTTGGGAACCACTGGCCTAAACATTGTCAGCTTTATCTCAACTGCCACAGGTTCTCTCAATAATGGCTTAGAGATGCTTCAAGGAACAGAAAGTGAAGAAAATGGCAGGAAAAAGATCCAGAGTGGCTGGATGAAACCCACCATACCTGTGATTGTCTGTAATTCCCAATTATTTAAGCTGACTTAAGTGGATTTTGCTGTTATTATCAGCCAGAGACATCAGAGTGATCTGGGGTCCACCATCAGAGTTCAAACCTAGCACACAGCTTCATCCCGGGGCATCCTACAGCTTGGACGAATAACCCAGGTCCCACCTTGGGGAAAGATCCTATGGTTCAGTTTTATGTGCAGGACAAAAATAAATGGCTCATTTTCCCATTTGTTAATTGCCGCTTATCCACACTCCTTATGGAACTGTAGAACTTTAGAGCAGAAAGGGATTTTAGGGAAGGAGAATTAAGTGAAAACCAATGCCTATGTTTATCTTCAAAGGAAGGCTTTCAAAAGAGGATTAAGCCACGTGACTCCAAATACCAGGAAAAGAGCCATTATCCACTTCAAAACACTTCCTGAGCATGACAAGTCACCATACATCTTGTGTAAAAACCAAAGGGAGACATTTTCTAACGGCCACATACACTTAAATATTCCCTTCTCCCTAAATAGGAATTCTACATGGTTTTAGTGACTAAATCAATGACCTATTTAGAGTGGACTTCCTGTCATTTCCATGGGCAGAGTTGTCATTTAATTGTACCATCAAGCAGTATTTTTTTTTAATGTGAAAACTGATGAACAAATAGAGCTGGCATAATTGATGGACTCTTAAATTCAAGGTGCAGTGGGGGGGAGAGAAGATAAAATCGTAATCCCTTCCTTTCATTATTTTTATTGTTTCATATATATTAATTTATAATATTACTTTTGCCTGTTATAAACGCAATGCAAGCTTCTAACCAAAAACATCAGAACTATGGAAATAAGCAAAATGAATAATATTACAATAATTTATAATCCAAGAATCACTGATTATGTCTTGTGACTATTCTCCCAAATACTTTTCTGGCATATTGAGATTTTCTTCCCAAACGGTATCATAATATTTTGAAATCTACTACAATGTATTTTAAAATTCCCTTTTATCACATCTTTATGTTGTTTCTAATTCACCCCCACTGTAGACAGTGCTTCATCTGAATGGCTGGCTGAAAATAAGTTAGACAATGCTCAAAACCAAAAATGGGAGGGGCAGACACAAGCACAAAAGAAATTTGAAAAGTAGACAGATGCTTAGGATACCACTGGCCTCAAAATTCTGTTACAATTCACTTGCAGATCCAATCACAGAAAGCAACTCAAAGAAAACAAAGGGGAGGCAAGAGCAAACCAGTCTCTCAGGGAAGGAGCTGCCCCAGCAACGGATCAACAGGGCACACACTAAATGAACAGCATGGAGAAATGTTCAACAAATGCAGATTTTCTCACTTTGTAAGTCATAGAGCCATTGCCTAGAAAAAGAACAGCCTTTACCCAACCAGATCCTTAGGACCAAGAAATAATTTGCTCCCCTGCAGAAATCCTGTGGTGGCAATTCCAAATATCTATATTTACATATATATCCATACATCTGCATGTCTATATATATCTATGTTTGTATTCATGTCTATATTTATACCCGTTCCTATGTCTGTACCTACATTTGTACCTATAACTGTACCTGCATATCCATCTATCCATCTATAGGTCAGTGGTTCTCAAACTTGAACATGCATCAGAATCCCCTGGATGGCTTGTTCAAACACAGACTCGCCCACCCCCAACCCCAGAGTTTCTGATCCATCACGTCTCTGACCTGGCACATGAACTGCATTTATAATAAGCTCCCAGGGAACATATGGCTACCCTCACATACTTTAATTTCCATTATCATCACTTGTCAATATAAGCCACAGCATCACACATGAGAGAAAACAGATATTATGGTGCTCTCCAATTCTTTCCACTTAATTGAGTAGCAAAAATTGTCAGATGTAAAAATGATTGCCATGTACCTTCTTCCTCCCGGGAGAATGGTTCGATTGTGGTACATTTCTTGCTTTGACTTGGTTTTCATTGCCTTTGGCTTTTAACTTGATGTATTTATATTTTAACAATTCAGGTTTCTTTTCCAAATAGTGAGATGAAACAGGGACGACTCAAAGGCAGCTTCATTTTGAAATTGGCCAAGCTTTTGTAAACAAGCTCTTGACAGAGCAATTTATAATTCTCTAAACAACGGCGAGAAAATATCACACAGAAAAGCAGATGTTATTCTCCTAACTTCTTTTTTTCAGGTCGACAATCATCGTCTACAGTACCAAACCAACCACATTACTTCAAGTCAATTTTGGCTTTGCTGGATGTCAACCCTGTTAGCCATATTCGAGGTGTGGTTCGAAGAACAAAGCTTCTCAGAGACAGCTCTGTGGCCTGCTTCCTTGTACTCGTTTGACAGCGCTTGATTTAAGGGTTATGTTGGCTCATGTCTGTAGCATGCAATGGGAACACAGTTCCCCGGATGCCAACCTTAACCTAAATAAAAGCTAAGCCTGCATCTCCTCAGGGTCAAGATAAAAGAATACGGGCTGTGCTGTCTCAGACCTCAGCGGGTACCAATTAGTGGGAGACAAGACATGTACACAAGGAAATGTAATTGGCAATTTTAGTGGGTAAACAGCTGCAAGATTGAGAAAAAAAAAAACAGTTACTCTGTGCTGGTGCAGACGGGAAAAACTTCATTTTCCATTTGTTCAAATCCTTGAGAAACAAAGGTTACTTCTCCAGAAAGTGAAATGCAGACATTGAAAAGGGAGGTACACGTTTACAGATGAGGTCAAAGCAAAGACCGTCTGGAGCAAGGAGGTAATGTGCGATGAGAGGGAATGATTGCAAGAATGATGGATTTCACTACTGAAATGATTATTAATGATGGCCACCTGCGACCTGTCGCAGATGTCTTTTACGTCGGGAGAACAGGAGAGATGGAAGAATAGGAACAAAATTTGTGTTCTAATAGAGAAAAGGAAGATGTGTGTTTTGGCCAGTTCAGAGAAAATCTCTCTTTCTCCCTTACTATATCGACGGATGGATGGATGGATGGATGGATGGATGGATGGATGGATGAACGGATATACAGATAGATAGATGTGTGTGCACACACTCTCAGATTTTGTGAAATAATTCCAATTTATATATAAGATCTTCTCATTCCATTAAACATTCTAAATGCCCCAAATTGCAAATATTTCAGGAAATAGCCACTGAATAAATGATATAGTCAGAAAACATTGAAAAAAAGCCATCATTTAAAAAAGTCACAAAATGAAGAACTCCTAGACTATAGTAATAAAAAAAAAAAATCTCCATTTTAGCATCTACAGCTGTAGATACATGTAAGTGGTGTCTCTTTCCTTTTTTTTTTTTTTTTGGTGCTAAAGTTACGTCCGATATAAAAGGTAATTTGTCACAGATTATGCCATGGAGAGAATTTACTGGAAGCATTGCAGTAGAAGAAGTGGTGGCCTGTAGTTTCAATTTGTTTAAAAATGTGCTCAATTAGGCACAAATTGAGTTGCAAAATGGTATTTTTTTTAAGACTTTATTTATTTATTTGACAGAGACAGAGAGACAGCCAGCGAGAGAGGGAACACAAGCGGGGGGAGTGGGAGAGGAAGAAGCAGGCTCATAGCGGAGGAGCCCGACGTGGGGCTCGATCCCAGGACTCTGGGATCACGCCCTGAGCCGAAGGCAGACGCTTAACGACTGAGCCACCAGGGGCCCCAGCAAAATGGTATTTTGAAGAAAAAATCGGTATAAAAGAGGAAAAGCACTTTCCAAAATTAATACCTTTTCTAAAGAAATGTAATATTTTATATATAAAAATAGCGAGATAAATGCTACTCACAAGTAACTTTGCAATAAAATGAATGAACGAGAAAAAGAATGCATTTTTAAAAATCTGTGGGTTCTCAAATCTTAGCTCCCAGAACTTCAACAGATCTCTCCCTCCCTCTCTATCTCTCTCCCTCCCTCTCTCTCACACACAAACACACACACACACTCATTTTCAAATTAAATGTAGTCCTATTAAAAACAAACTTGTGCCCAGATAAAACACAAAGCAGTTATTCAAAACAAGCTTGCATCAGAAATTCAAAAACATTTGTCGCAGGAATGGAGTAAAACTTTTGACTCCCATCATTAATATAAACTGACCATAAATATCAAAGCTGCCCATATCTTACTGAGAAATCATTATGAAGGAATTGCAGTTAAAATGACAGCTCTGGAAAATGAGATAAGGGACCTATTAAGAGATTATCTTGTCCTTGTACTGTGATGGGACATACATGAGTAAGACAGTCAGCACGCCCACCGAGACACTGATGCCAACTTTAGAGTCGCAAAATGTCTCAGGTCTGAGGAACATCTCAAGAGATTGCTGGAGAATAAAGAAAAACATTTCATGAATCACTTGTAGTACAGAGTTTCTCAACCTTGCTATTCTTGACATTTGGGGCCAGATCATTCTTTGTTGTAGGAGACTGTCCTGGGCATTGAAAGATGTTTAGCAGCATCCCCGGTCTTCACCCACTAGATGCCGGTAGCAAACCATCTCCTCCCAACTGTGATAACACAAAGGGCTCCAGACATTGGCCAAAGTGTCCTGGGGGGCAAAATTCCCCCAGTGAAAAGCACTGGGAGCACACATTTAAATAAACTTACCTGATCAATTGATGTCATAAATATTATAAAACTCTCCAAAATCTTATATTCACGCAGAACTCATTCTGTGAATTCTGCTGAAGTGTTGTATACAAATTTTCATATTTAATCACAACAGATTGACAAATCTGGAGTGACTATTTCTTACATATAAACATTTAAAGAAATGCACTAAAATACTTGTGATGATTTTATGAAAATACCCAAGGATTCTCATCCAGAATTTGTGATTTCGGGCTTAAACCAAAATGTTTTCACTGTTTTACATAAAACTCTCTTCAAAAGGGAAGCACAGATTGTGTTAGCACTGGAAACTGTAGAGGAGCCATGCTGCTTATTGTTATACTTTAGATGAAGGAAAACAGTCTGTTTCCCCTGTTTAAAGAGAATTTCAGAGTAATATTGCTGAAGATGGTATACTCTGAAATTCTAAACATTTTGTTTATTAGTTATCAGACGTATCTTAGATAAATATTCATAGTTTGTATCTATTACTCAGTAATCAGCTGGGGGAATAAACCTCCCTGGTGAAATTATTACAGAAATCCTCAATTACAGTAACCATTTAAGTGAGATTTTGCCCTTAAAATTTGTCTTAGTAGAACTTGCTAGTAAAATGAACAAAAAAAGTATATTTAAGCCAAAGGCTGTTGACTCTACTTAGTTTTTTTAACCCGAGAAATTAATATTCCAAATAAAGAAAATACACTCATTTTCTTGGCTAAGTTTATTTAAAAAATATGTGACTACATTATTTAATGATAATAATTCTGGAGATCAAAATGCTTATCAATAACTCTTAAAATTATAATACATTCACTGGCAATGCACAGGAATTACTCAAATTTGATAAGAAATATTGGAATTCATTTTTAACTTGGGGATTGAACTCATGACACTGAGATCAAGACCTGAGTGGAGATCAAGGGTTGGACACTCAACTAACTGAGCCACCCAGGCATCCCTACCGGAAATTTCTAAGAATAAATTTTTATTGAGGTATAATTGACATATAACATTATGTTAGTTTCAAGCGTATGATGTAATGTAATGATTTGATATTTGTATGCACTGAAAATGATCACCACAATAAGTCTAGTTAACATCCATCACCATATGAAGCAGCCCCCCTCCCGACAACCACCATTCTGTTCTCTGTATCTATGTGTTTTGTTTTTTGAGCAAGTAGTGACAACATGCCTACTTCAATAATACAGGAAAAATATGAAAGCTATAATTTTTTTCTAAATTGTTCATTTTCCCCTCATTTTTTACACTTTTCTCATGAAGATGATTCATTTATCACTAAATATAATCATATTATCATATCACCAAAAGACATTTCATATAATTAAATGCACAAGTCAGAAAAAAAAATCTTTGTTAGTCTGTACATATAAATTATTCCTTCAGAAAATACTGTCACTATGTTACTCACATTCCCACACAGATAAACATCTGAAACCTAAATTTTGACTTGTGTAATTATTTGACACTTATTGTTGAAATTATAATGATCTAAAAGATACCTCATTTGAAAGAGGAAAACATCCTAGATCAAAGTTCTCTTTGTTGTGATGAGCACCGGGTGTTATACACAACTAATGAATCACTGAACACTATATCAAAAACTGATGCTGTACTAGACGCTGGCTAACTGAACGCACACACAAAAAAAGAAAATAATTTTAAACTAAGAAGACAAAAAAAGCTTTATTGCTTTTGCTAGATTAGTGGTTCTCAGCTGGGGTGCCCTTGTACTTCACAGGACCGTTGGAACTATCTGGAGACATTTATGGATGTCACAACACGGGGGAGGGCACCACTGGCATCTAGTGGGTAGAGACCAGGGATGCTGCTGAACACCCTACAATGCACAGGACAGCCTGTCGTAAGTGGGGAGCGTTGTGCAATGTATACAGCTGTGGAATCACTATGCTGTACACCGGAAATGAATATAACATTGTACGTCAACCACATTTCAGTAAAAAAATGATTGGTCCCAAATGTCAATCAACAGTGCGGAGGCTGGGAAATCCTGGTTTAATCTGTGCAACAAAGCAAGAAGCACCTAATTCAAGATATTGCGATGAGAATCCCTTTTTGGAGAGCATGTGCTATTTTACCAAAGAGATTTTTCTCCTTCCATGGCAGGAGGAATTTTAACCATCCCTTCTTGCTATTATTGTTGGCAATTTATGGAGCAAGAAGAAAATGGAAGATTGAGGGGACAGTAGAAGCAGCCCCAAGTGGGCAGTCCTTGCACTGTCATTCTCTAATTGAATATATCTTCTATGAGCCACAAGCATGTCCTTGGATACTGAGTCAAAGCAATGCCTTCCCTGTAAAATAGGACTCCCCTGACGTGCTAAACAAAACCACATCGTAAAAATCAGTACAGCTGAAGCATAAGCAACGAGTTTTAATAACTGTCCTTTTTCCCCCCTGATGTCAGACATAAGTGATATTCTGTACTGCTCGGGAATTGCTATTAAAATCAAACTTTTAACAGCCTTAAGTAAACATCTTCATTTTCCACGAAACTGAAATGATGGCGAGTAATATGATTGCTTACAGCTGCAAATGCCTCATCAAGCTAAACACTTGTTCAACCTTGACTACAATTTCTCTTCGGTGGGTCAGAGTATCTTTTCCAAATAAAAACATTCTTTAATTCAATTAAGAATGCCATGGTAGACCCTTTGATTGAATCACAGGATAGACCTGACACAAATCATTTGTTGATTACACAATAAATACACAATAAGTAAAAACAAAACAAAACAAAAAAAAAACCATGTTCCTAAATATAAATTACTTCATAATTTTACATTAGGGACTAGCACTGTGTAAATTATTCATGTTTTACCCCACCCAAAGGAAAGAAAAATAGAAAACTTTATGCTAGGAAGGAAAAAAAGTGTTTCCTGTGTGTTTACTTTTTTTGAGTGCCTATGGTATTCTTTAGATTACAGGTCATCAACATCTCAGGAGACAGGTCTCAAGTTTCTGAATGGGTAAGGAGTGAGAAACTGAGGTAAGCAAAGGGCATCTGGCATTGACTCCTTCCACGACAGAAATAAAATCTTGCTCACACATTCCATTCAAACACTTGAAAGAAAAAACAAAAGTTCCCTTGAATTTCAAACAGTCGAGGACAAAACATACCGCTATGTTGTATCATGTACCATAGAGTACATGACTGTAATCCGCTTCTTTTGTTTTAAGGCCAAACTGAGTTCAGCCCTTTAAAGATCGGGCGAGGGGCATCTGGGTGGCTCAGTCAGCTAAGCTTCTGACTCTTGATTTCGGCTCAGGTCATGATCTCAGGGTCGTAAGATCGAGCCCTGCGTTCAGCTCTGCACTCAGCAGCTCAGCACAGACTCTGCTTGGGATTTTCTCCCTTTCCTTCTGCCCCTCCCTCACTTGCTCTCTCTCTCTCTCTAAATAAATAAATCTTTAAAAAAAAAAGATTGGGAGAGACTTGATGTTACTGGATGTTTTATATAGTACCAAATAGTTTTTAAAATGGTAAATACCTCTGGGAAGGGCACAGCAAGTGAGTACCATAATCCAGAGGGCCACTATTGGGGAGTACAGAGGCATTTGAATACCAAAAGAAAAGCAAGAAATATCACTCCACCAAAACATAGATATTGTAATTTCATTTAATTACTACCTACCAATCTCTCTAAGTGCCAGGAAAGCAGGTGCTGGGATAAAAAGATATGAATAGTTGAATCTCAGCCTGACTTCACAATGGTACCTAAGAATTTTGAGTCAAACACAACCTGCTTTTTAGTGTAATCTTGTGCTAGAGAGGGAAAGAGGCTGTGGTTATCAAAACAAAAAGACTGCATCTTCATTTGCAACAGGCTCTGTGACTGCGGAAGTTACTCAAATCTTTGGTTAATCTACTCCATTAGAAAAGCTCTTTACAGGGATGGCCAAAAGCATCAACACAGCCATTGCTGATTTAGTCTGGCCTGCATCTCTGGACGTGCATTAAGGTGACACCCATTCAAACAACATTCAGTGACAGTTTATATGGAATCTCTTACATTACAAGAAAATCACTTTTGTTTTGTGAATGCTGTTGTTTTGGTATTAGCTTAGCGATAAATGTTCTCATTTTACTGAAGAAAGAATAAAAGAGTGTCCAAAATCGTTTCTAAACCTTGTACCTTTTTCCCCAAACATCAAAGCCTTATTATTCCATGTGGTAGTATAGCTATTTTATAGGAACACGTCCAAATGACTTAATGGACCAGCACAAGACTGGATGGGGTGACTGGATGGGGTGGGAAGGAGTACAAAATCTTTTTAGTACAACTTATCTCCAAATCTAGAGTTATTTTGGTCCCCTAAAGTCGCCAAAAGTCACCCAAGGCTTCAGTGTACAAAGATTCTAATTTTAATTTAATCTTCAACACATTCAATCCAAAGAATACTAACCCGCAGCTAGGTTGTTCCTCAGACCAAATAACTGAATGTTCTAATCAAATTCTCCCAAGACTACAAAATGGCCAATTTTGTGAAAGACAACCAACTTGATAATCATAGAGCTATTATGGTGACTCATTAAAACAGGCAAGGGCTAGAAAATGGCTTTTCCTCTAAATGGAAAAAGATGCTCTAGCATCTTTGTAATTCAACTAATCCCATTACACCTGCACAAGAACAGGTTCTGTACTTCAGTAATGGACTTCCTGAAGGCTGATAACACGGGGCTAGGTTGACACCGGGGTTAGGAGATTATTACAGCAAGTTCCCGGAGCTGATGTCAGGGAAATGATTCATTCGTTTTCTCCATGATGGTAAGGATTTTTTAAAAAAAGATTTTATTTATTTATTTGTCAGAGACACAGAGAGAGCGAGCACACAAGTGGGGGGGGGAGGGGCAGAGGGAGAAGCAGGCTCCGCACTGAGCAAAGAGCCCGATGTGGGACTGATCCCAGGACCCTGGGATCATGACCTGAGCCGAAGGCAGACAATTAACCAACTGAGCCACGCAGATGTCCCTGTGGTAAGGATTTTATGGATCAACGTTGGAGTAGTCATTTTTCAATATTTCACAAGTCTAGCTTGAGTATTCAGTAATCTAACATTCTTACCATCACTGACTGTTTGTTTAGCTAGGAAGAACGACAAATTGGAAAACTGAAGCCATTTTCCTCCTCACCTACCTGAAATTAAGTATTGACATTGACAGGTGTTTTAATGAATTGATTAGTAATTACATAGTCCAACTAGTTAACCCTTATTTCTGTTATCTATCCCAGCTCCTTCCAAACCAAGGTGTTTGAGAGTTGTGTCTGTGTTAAAGTACCTTCCCAAGCAGACTCTGGCCATCAGTTTATAACCACCACCACCACCCCAATGACAAAAACCAAAGCTAACAATTCTTTAGCGCTTCCTATGGGCCACCCAATGCTGTAAGCACAGTTCTAAGCCCCTCGGGCACTCCATCATGCTGCTTCAAAATCCTAGGCGAATCCAGCACATTTCTCAAGGGTTAATGAGATAAACATGGGTCTTAGAATTCCAGAAAGCACAGTGACTATCCCCTTGGCATCTCTAAACAGAATGGTCTTACGTTGAAAAACAAATAAACGTGGTTCTTCAGGCATTTCACAGATATTAATCGAGGGCCTCCTGAGTGCCGGGCACTGGGCTCTATGCTCCATGTATGTTCACTCTCTTGATTAGCACAACACCAGTGTTTCCATTTTACAGGCAGAAGGGTGCACAAACTTACCCACAGACCCAGAGCTAGGAAGTGGCAGAGTCAAAGTGAAGAGCATAGATTTGGTTAATCATTTGAGTCACTTGGCAAACGGCGTCACCATTCATCTCAACACTCAGGCTAGAAACTTCAGGATCTCTCCCCTATTGCCTCTACAAAATTGGCCAAATCTCCTGAGGGGCTTCTCAGACCTCTCCCTTATTCCCCTCCATTCCCACATCCTTGCCTTGGCCCAGGTCCACAGAGGCTTTTTTGTTTTGTTGTTTCTTATTGAGGTGAAATTCACATAATGTAAAATCAGTAATTTGTAAGTGTATTGTTCACTGGCATTCAGGACACTCACAGTGCTGTGCAACCACCCCCTCTGTCTAGTTCCAAAACACTTTACCATCACTAAAGGAAAGCCAGGAGCCATCAAGTAGTGTCTCCCCAATCTCCCTCCCTCCAACCCCTGAAAATCACTCATATACCTTTTTGTCTCTATGGATTTGCCTATTCTGGATGGCTCCTATAAATGGAACCATACATCACGTGACCTTAGATTTTGGGGATTCACCCTGTTGTAGCATGAATCGGTGTTTCTTTCCTCTCTAGGGCCAAACAATAATCCATTGTAAAGACAGACTGCATTTTGTTTACCCATTCATCTGTTGATGGATATCTGGTTGTTTTCACTTTCTGGCTAATTGTGGATAGAGCTGCAATGAACACTCGCACACAAGTATTTTTTTTTAATATCTGTTTTCAATTCTTTTGAACACACACCTCGGAGTAGAATTGCTTCTTTGGAGTGTGCACCTGGGAGTTGGACTGGTGGGTCATGTGGTGATTCTATGTTTAATGTTTGATGAACCCCTCATATATTTCTGCTTGGACTCATGTGACAGGATGGTCTCCATACCTGAAGCCTCTCCTTCTCTAATCCCTCCTGTTCACTGCCAGCAGAAGTCTACTGATGCCACTCCACTGTTTAGACACTTTCAACAGCTCCCCATACTGTAAAGGACAACTGGCAGTTCCTTAGGGCTTTTGTAGTCCCCATTTTCCTTAGACTTTCCTATCCTCCCTTTCCCACCTCCCCTCTGCCACTACCAGAGTCTCCAATCCTAGAGCTTACACTCCCCTTCAGGAACATGTCCCTAGTAGACCAGCACGCTGCCTCTTCTGGAGATCCACTCAAATACCATCTCTTCCAGGCCAACTTTGATGATGCTCCCTTCCTTCCCCAGCTGGAGACATTTTATCCAGGCCATTGTCAGAGCATTTGCCCCCAAAGGCCTTTCATCCAAAAAAACTTGTGTAACAAGTCTCATCTCCCACACAGCATGTAAATTC
Source organism: Ailuropoda melanoleuca (assembly GCF_002007445.2). Taxonomy (NCBI): domain Eukaryota; kingdom Metazoa; phylum Chordata; class Mammalia; order Carnivora; family Ursidae; genus Ailuropoda; species Ailuropoda melanoleuca. The sequence continues at coordinate 8,506,193 of NC_048238.1, forward strand.
TATGAGAAACAAAATCATGTTTTTGTCTACATTGCCCATCATAATGCTTTGACCACGGTTGGCATTTAAAAAACATTTGAGGGGGGCACCTGGGTGGCACAGTGGTTAGGCGTCTGCCTTCGGCTCAGGGCGTGATCCCGCCGTTATGGGATCGAGCCCCACATCGGGCTCCTCCGCTGGGAGCCTGCTTCTTCCTCTCCCACTCCCCCTGCTTGTGTTCCCTCTCTCGCTGGCTGTCTCTATCTCTGTCGAATAAACAAATAAAATTAAAAAAAAAGATTTAAAAAACATTTGAGGAAGAACCAAAGGAAAGAATGAAGTTGAATGAGGTTATGAACAGACACGGCATATCAAATGGAAGCAACTCCTCTGCTTTCTCAATCACCTTCATCAATTAGGCCGCCTAGGACTCTAGCAGAACGCGTACAAATGGCTTGATCACAGAGATTGGTGTCAAGAGGTGGATCCTAAAAGGAAATCATACTTGACTGGCTGTGTGACTGTGGGCGACTTCCTTAGCCTTTCTGCGCCTAGGCTTCCTCATTTGCAAAATGCAAATAATCTAGGTTTGCTTTGAGTATTAAAATGCACTAATATTTATGAAGCTCTTAGAATGGTTCCCGGTACATGGTCAGCATTTTAGAAGAGTTTGTTAAGTAAAATAAGTAAAAGAAATGAACCAACTGCTCATGCCCTAATGACAAAACTGTGATGAAGACAGGCAGGCAGAGTGAATACAAGGCTCTTTGAGCTGCAAAGTAAAGATATTTAATTAGGCTCACTAACCAAACTATCCATATCAATTCAAATGCTATGTATCTGTAATTGATTTACCAAGTGTTATTCTTCTATTTCATTGGTTTGAAGGTCTGAGGCCATCACAGAGAAGCACTTTTGGTCTAACCCTGTTATGCCATCTCACCCAACGTTGTCATGGGTAAGAAAACTGCTAACTATTTGTTGATTAGACTTTCCTGGGCAAATAGAACTGATTACAGAGAAATCGGAGCCATATCTGGCTATGGTTTACTTTAAGACTAACTGTGAAGCTATGTATAACAACAAACAAAATTGAGCATATTGCTAAATCAATGAGAACAAAGTACCTAAGTATATTTCCAAATGATGTGCTTACTTCTCATTCCAGTCTATTCATTTCAGTCCCTTTAGCAGATTTTAAAGGTTTAGTTAATGTGTTCTCATAAGAACTAGACCCATTGCTTATACTCGGTGACCCTTTCTGCTGCCACTATTTTCATTGAGAAGCTTCTCTTAGATCTGTCCCCTAGAAATATGCTTTGTCTGAATAAACTCAAATTGTCCAGTTGTTTCGTGTACTTCCCATTACAGAGCCTCCCCATGACATCTGGTTTGTTCCTATATTTGAGTGCCCATGAATTGCAGAGATGCATGCATTTATTCACCTTCATTTGCAAATGTTAATGATGCAAATAAACACAAAGCAAACTAAAATGTTCTAAAGGCTGCATGCATTCCCTTGTCCACAGTGCAGAAAACCCACCCACTGTTATATGTGTGGTTTGGCTCGCTGGTGATATCAGAGGATCCTCCATCTGATACCTAGTGGACTGAATGACTGAATATGTAAAGGAGTCTCTCTTCGAACATTAATACCCAGAGTTTGACCCAATTTCAACAATTTTGAAAAAAATACATTTTTTAAATTAAACTTTTAATTTTGAGATAATTGTAGATTCCTATTCAGCTGTAAGAAATAACACAGAGAGCTCTCCCGTACCCTTCACCCAGCCTCCCCCACGGAGACCTACTTGTGTAACTGTAGTACAATGTCACAGCCAGGAAACGGACACTGATACTATCCAACCACTTACTCGGATTTCACCAATCTTGCATGCACTCATTTGTGTGTGTGAATGTGTGTGTGACTAATTCTATGCAATTCTATCACATGTGTAGATTTATGGGACTATCACAACTGTCAAGACGCAGAACATTCCATTGTCACAAGGATCCTTCATGCTACCCCTTTATAGCTACTCTCACCTCCCTCTCAACCTAACACCTTCTTAAATCTGGCAACCACTAATCTGTTTTCCATTTCTGTAATTTTGTCATTTCAAGAATGTTATATAAAGGGAATCATACGGCATGTAGCCTTTTTTGACCAGCTTTATTCACTCAGCATAACGTCCTTGAGACCCATCCAAGTTGTTGAGTGTATCAATAGTTCATTCCTTTTTATGATCAAATTGTATTCTGTGGTATGACCACACCATGGCTTGTTTTGCCAGAAATGCATTTCTGATTCAATGCAATTTTATTATCTGCACCCATGCTATACAATGTAATATGACTTTGTGGGGAATTACATAAACCACCTTGTTTTTTATTGCAATCCCCCACAGTGAAGTGAAAATGCAATTTTCTGCATATTTTAAAGTAAAGCTTGCACAGGTGTTTCAGTCAGCTAAATATTTTAGCCAGGACTACTTTAGCTCTGAATTGTCCAAATAATTACCTCAAAAAATACTTCATTTAATTTAGCTTGCAGAGAATGCCTCTGTGTGAAGTAAGTGGTGGTAACTTAAAGTAACTAATGATAGTAATTATTGGGATTTAGTCTCCTGGCCATTTTCTCCTTTGGAATTTACAGGGAGCTTATGAAAGTTCAAACACCATATTTTTGGCAAAGGACCCTCATGCTTTGTCTGCATTTTACCGCTTCCTTTGCACCTGGGAACAGCTATTTTAGGACTGTCTAGACAATCACTCCAGCTTTAAAGGTCTTTTCCTTTCTTTTCAAATAATCTGAGCATGGAAGGTAATAAATAGATGATGTTGGCATTCTCTCATCCAAGATACTATTCAAATAGAGTCAGGAACAAAAATGCTTTGGCTCTGGCTCACAAAATTGAGAGGCCTCAATATCTGGTTCCAGACTTCTACCAACTGATCCAACTTTAAACCAACAAGAAGGCCTCCCTCCATCCATATCTCGTCACTTAGGATATCAGGATCATACTTTTTGGTTGAACTGTACGAAATGGTTAACATTTGACAATTTTGGACCTATAAAAATGGCAGTTTCAAGTGACCCAACCCAAGAGATCTGGGGAGGAATCTGGGGGGTGGTCTGGCTCCACTTCCCTTCTCTAGTTCCCAGACAACACTCACACAGACTGTACAGATGACCCAGAAAGCATAGCTTCTGCACATCACTCTTGCCACTGCAGGGGAATAATGGAACCAAGTGCAATCACTGGGCATTCTCCACCTGCTTGTTCTAGGCAGTTCCTCTGAGCTCGTAAGTAAGATCCCAGGGAGACATGCGTGGAGTAAGTCCACTTTAACTCTTTCAGTCTTTTCTTTCAATAGGTGACAGACAGCTTTCAAGCTTTCCATGAGACTCCTACAGCCCACTGTCCTTAGGCTCCTTAATGGGTCCTGAGAATGCTTCCTGATCACTGACCCTCTGGGTAACCTTCCTACTGGTACTTTCTACTGATAATCACAGTATTTCTATTTGGAGGGAAAAATATGCCAGGATGGAATATATTTGACATACATGTATGAATTACACCTAACGATAATTGGTCAATTTTAGTTGCTTCCTTATGTTTTACTGTTAGTGTGTTTATTTTTCAATAAAATAAGATACACATATTATTTTTCTACTAACACTATACCATTTCTACCATCACTTTTAAGTAATTTCTCTACCCTTAATCTATTTATCCCATTTTTCTCCACTGTTGATATGTGTACCCAAACTAGCTTGGGTGTCTGAGACCAAAAGCATTTCTCCTGACTACCAACTGGAGCATCTTCTGATGCTTGAGAAGCAGCTCGAGAAGGTTGAGCCAAGGGTCCAGGAACTTCACTTCAATGCTACGCGCAGTGGAGAACTCTGCCTGTGCCAGACACTGGGCTAAATGAAGTGGTGGCGGGGGATACAAAGTGGATGAACATTGTCTTTACTTAAGCAGATTACAAATCTGTAGAGGAATGAAATTATAACACCAAATGGAGCAAACACAGCATAGAACCGAGTCAGAAAACATGAATTTCAAATCTAGGGGCCACAGCTTACTAGCATTGTGATTGGGGCAAGTTGCGTGACCTCCACTAATTCCTCCCTTGACAATCAATTAGTGAAAATAATCCTGGTCTTACTCTTGCTTGCACTTGATATTTAATGTTACTTAATGAGAATTTTATATCACGTGTAAAGCACGATTGAACACACTCTACAAATGCAAGCCATTACTTCAGTATTTTCACCGTGTGCATACGCTACCCCATTTCATCCTCAGTAATCTCAGTCTCAGAATGAATTATGACTTTCCTGCTTTAAGACGGGCGAATTAGGCCAAAAGAATTGCTTAACTTCACCACTGCCACAAGACTCTTTCCTAAAGGACAATGATGAAGCCCCACGCTGAAGGCAAATTTCTTGAGATTCATCAGCAATTTTTTACTTTCTAATTGTCCACATCTTCTCACTTTACAATTTTTCACTTCCCAGTTACTCTTTAATACAATTCAGTCTGTTTTCTGCTTTCACTATTCAGATAACACTGGTTTGGTCAAGATCCCCTAAGATACCATGTTGTAAAGTTCGCGGGGGCTGGGGGGAGGACTGTTCTGCCTTCATTCCACCTGATTCCATAGCAGCAATAGACTGAGCTGACCACTCACCCAGTCGTCTTGCATCTGTTTCCTCTCCTAGCTTTTGCTAAAGATACCACTTTGCCCACTTCTGCCTTCACTAGCCACTTGTTTCTGCTTCTTTGCTGCTGCTTGTCCTTTTTTCAAGCTCTAACTGATGGCATGCCTCATGGCTCTGTTCTAGGCTAGTATCTCTGAAGTCAAACCTTCTCAAGATGTGTTCAGCATCTATGGCCCTCCTGAATCAGACTCACCAGAAATAAGCTCCATCAGGGAAGAAAACCTTTGACATTAACTGCTGAATTCCCAGAACCTGAAAGAGTCCCAGGCACACCTTGGTGCTCAAAAAATATTTGTTGAAGAAATGAATTGCCTGAAGTGCCTGTGAGAATCTGGGATGCATTCCTGGACTTCTAAACTGGAATCACAGTTGATCTGACATCTGGAAACCAAAATCTCTGGTCTTCTGTCACATGACCTTTCATCCATGCCCTTTCTTTGACCCAATACCCTCCCCCCTTCCTCATCGTCCATGCTGGGGGAAGACTTTCCTGAACCCCAATGCCACCCAAAGTAAGTCAGTTCTCTCTATTGTGCCCCCTCACAGAATCCTCTCCTTTGTGGAATTTATTGTCACTCTAATTTCACACACATGTGTGTGACTGTTTAACGAAGTCCTCTCTCCTGCCAGCCTGTCTCAGATCTTGTAGGTTTCTCTTTATCATTGTATTCCTATTTCTTCATCTAAGCCTTACTCATAGTAAGCCCGCAGGAAATATCAGTGACTAAATTAATATGTATGATACGGGTTAATATTAATATATCAAAAGTATATTAATAATACATATATAAAATATATTTAAATGTTATATTAATGATATAATAAATAATTATTAAATGATGGCATAAATTTCTCTATCCAGCTCCAAGCTCTCCTCTGAATTCTAAAGGCATATATCTATGTAGGTGTTTCAGGCCTCCACATGGATATTTAGTGGGCTTCTCTCCTTAAAACTCTCCCCACAATCTTGTTTCTCTTTCAGTATCTTCTTCATGTGGGTAAAGAGCATCATCGACCTGGTTGCTCAAGCAGGAACTTGGGAGTTGCATTTGGTTCCTTCTTTTCCTTCATCAGCCTTCTATCCCATAGCCAATCAAACACCTAGTCCTGTTTCTTCCTCTAAAATACATTGTAAATCCATCCCTTCTCCATCTCCACAGCTGCTACCCAAGCCCGATCCTCCCTCAACAGTCAACTGGATGGTTGTCGTGGCCCAATGACCACCCTGCATCCATTCTCGCTCTCCAATAATCCATGTTCTACACAGAACTCAAAACATCAATCAAATCTTCCCTAAATAAAGATGCATCCCAATTCAATGGCTTCCAGCTGAAATGGAATAAAATACATACCCATTAGCTAGGCCCTGCCTATCTGTCACAGTGCCTCAGGGTTCTTTCTCTTATCAGACCCTGCTTTGCACATGCTGTTCCTTCTGTCTGGAATGACTGCCCCATGTGCCTTCACCCCCTGCCCATTTCACAGAGCTGGCTTCTTCTCTTTTAGGTCCTCAGATTAAACGCCACCTTCTCAGAGCAACATTCTCCAGCACTCTATCTAAAATCAAAGTACATCTTCTGGTATCTATTATCACAGAAATCTATTCTCTACACAGCATTTACCACAACTTGGAATTACTGATGTACCATGGTTCATTCTCTTGTTTCTGCATTGAAAAGCTCCACGTCAGTCTTGTTTGCCATTGAATCCCGAACACCTCAAAGCCCAAAACATAGTTCTCGTAATAAATGGTTGTTGTATGAATGAACAAAGAAGAAAAAGACAGTCAAAATAGAATGACTTCAACAGATTCGTGGTTGCCAGGACCTGGGGGTGCGGGGAGGGGTTGACTATAAAGAGGCAGCGTGAAGGCACTTGCGGGGGGTACAGTTCTGTGATTGTGGTGGTGGTCACGCAACATCATGTATTTATCCAAACTCACAGAACTGTACCCCCAAAGGATGAATTTTACTGTACATAAATTGAAAACCAAATGAACAGGATTATGATGCTTCCAAAACCCAAGTCAACTCAGAGCAAATGGAAGAATCCAAGCTTCACAGGCTCGGGGCTCTTTTGGGAAGGGGGGGTCAATTAACTCCCCGTGTTCGTGGTCAAGTACTGACTCAAACCGTACTTCCTCGTTTCTCATTTATCAGTTTAAAGAAAGGAAACCGGAAACAAACTCAAGATGTGGAGGATAAACAATACAAGAGAAGACAGTGGTTAAAATAATATTTAAAATAATCATGTGATAAAATGTCAGCATTTGGGACACTTGGCTCTGTTTGTATTGGCTCACCCCAGGGGTGCAGTGGCTGTGGGCTGATTTCATAATGGTGCCTCCCACATACACACCCATGGCTGACCTCTGCTTTGTGCAGTAGATAATGACTAAACTTCACATATTACCCTGGCAAAATCTACCCCTTCCCTGGAGGGCTGTTACACACAGAAAATTATAGTTTCACAGCTGAACAATGTTTCTTTCTCAAAATATTATCACGATCAACTTTCATTAGAACAAAGTTACATGGGCTGATAAATTGCTGTCTTTTGCCAAATTATTACTCATCATGGTATAGTTACCCAACATATGCCACTGAGAAACTCCATTCTATCAGGAGAAAGCAGGACTCACAGATATTAATAGATTCTTTAGACATGAGTTGCATTCTCTAAAGTAAGCACAATGCATACGAATTTCATCTTGTGACCTTTCCCCCCAGCCCCCACTATTGACTTTTATCCATTAGAACATGTTGATAGATATACCATTTCAAAACGAAATATTTGGATATCTGACTCTGATTTGGGGAAAGGGAAATGGTGAGCTAATTTCCTCTTTTATCGAGCTGAATCACTGAGCTCGCTCTGTTGCTATGCACGCATGAGTCAATGCCATAGCAACCTCCCAATTTGCTCTTATACACACAACAGCAGAATGATGCTAATAGGTATGGTTTTTTTTCCCAATCCTTAGATTTTATTTGTTCTCTTAGTAGTTTTAATTTGATACTATATTTTACAATACAGGGTTATTTAGTTATCCTTTGGGAATCTTAAAACTGCCGACCGCCATATATATCATTAAGACCTGTACAACAGAAGTGTTTATTTTTTGGAAAATTCACCCATAGTTGCCCTTTATTCTTCTTAATCTTTTGCTCACAATTAAAAGTTTGCACTTTGGACAACATGGACTGGATCCTCTTTAGGATTTTCTTTATGAGGATCCTAAATTTAAATGGGACTTATATGAATTATATTCTTCGAAATCCTAAATTTAAATGGGATTTATATGAATTACATTCTTTGAAATTCATGAAATAGAGGAATGCACAGACTTCTCATATACCTATTTCACTAAATTCAATGAACTTGTAATTATCACTTGGTATGTACTAGGAAGTGTGCCGGGCTCCAGAAAGAAATAACAAAATCTTCACTATCAAGGGATTCAGAAAACATCTCAGAGGCAGAGATAAGGGGATATTCTAGTTTCTTTGAGCTCTTGCTGTAGAAAATACGGGTCAGATACTCTTGAATTCTGCCACTTTGGGGTTTAGATTTTTCACCTACAAAATATACCGTACATCTAACTTTAGGCTAGTTTAGGACTATCACAAAACACACCATCTCAATCAGTGCTGTCTGGAAATTGTCACTGGTCAATGGACTGGAAGAATAACCGACTTATTCCTGAAACACCCAAAAGAGCTTTCTAATTCCATACTTTAAAATTACTGGGCCGCCTGGGCTGATATTATAATTAGTTCAGGAATTCTGTGTGTTATTTTATAGATAGGTGATACATTTTGCTGAAATTTTAAGTATCTATCCACCCTTCCACAATCCTATGTTAATGTATCCAAAGTGAGGAAAAAATGCGATTCCAGTCATTTTTCATCAAAGCATCTACTTCTAATTTGAAGAATGTGTATCAGATACCGCAGGAAACATCAACTCTCTCACTGACCAGATGCATTTTTAAAGGTCTCAGTGAACTGGCATCTTTTCATTTCTGATCAGGTGGAGAGCTGTGTTTTCTTAACCCTACGCATGTTCTTTCCATAAAGCCCACTGCAGCTAGCTCCCGTTGTTCTCAGAAGTGGGAGCAAAAGCCTCAATTCCACAGGTCTGTCTTGATGATAATTGTAGAGACAGAAGGCCCTTGTTGTTCTTAATGAGTCATATTTTTAAGTTATTTGTATATTATGAAGAAGTAAGTTTGGCATTTTTAAAAGTATTAACTTGTGACTTCAATAGATCACCCCGAGGTTAATATTCCTTTGAAAAGCTACTATGGAAACGTATTTTATATCAGTAAGCCTCAAAGTGTGATCCCAGGGCCAGATGCTTCAGTCTCAGATGAGAACTTATTAGAAATGCAAGTGCTTGCACCCCACCCCAGACCTACAGAATCAGACACTCTGGGGTGGGGTCTGGTAGCCTGTGTTTTCACACGCCCTCAGGGGAATTTCAATGCATGCGCAAGTCTGAGAACCATTACTTTATATAATACATGTTTCTTATTTAGGATCAAACATATATACACTAGAGCTGAGAAATAGCTCTTTTCTTTTTTGATGCTGTGAGGGTGGTTTTTGCATGTGTGTGTCTGTTTGCTTGCTTTGTGTTACTTTTGGTATTCTGACAAAAGCGGGATTTCTGCCTTCCCTAGTGTGGTTATGACACAAGATCACCTAGTTCCTGATGAACTAAAAAGTCATTGTAAACATTTTAGCTTCAAAGAATTACCTATTTAAAATACAAGCTATTAGCAGCAATAATAAGAGGATGACTAATTTGAATAACCTAGCAGCTTGGGTCTGAAGAAAGATCAATGGCTTAGAGTCAGAGAGACTTTAGTCCAGCATTGTACAGGTTAAGTGGGGGTTTCTCAACCTCAGTGCTATTGGCATGTGCGGCCAAATAATTCTCTGTTGGAGGGAGGGTGCGGGATGTTTTAGCAGCACCCAGGTCTCTATCCACTAGGTGCCAGGAGCACTGCTTCCCCCCCCGCCGCCCCGCCAAGCTGCAGCAATAAAAAAATGTGCCATTTCTACTGGTCCACCAGGAATTCTCAACCGTGGCTGCACAGTGGAATCCATTTAAAATGCTGATGCCCATGGTCCATCCCAGCCCGGTTGTATCAGATCTCTGGGTAGGCTCAGGAATCCATAGGTAGTTTTTCAAAGCTCACCAAGTGTTGCTGAGGTGCAGCCAAGACCTACAAATATTGTATTGACATCACTGTGCCTTAATTTCCTAACCTGGGAGATGGGTGCAATACTATCTATTCTAACTATCACAAAGAATGCCCCAATGATTGAATGAGAGAACATTTGTAAAAGCACATGTTCCACAAAACACTAACTATGCTAAAGTCAGCAGAGAAAAATAATGCATTTGAAAAAGTTGCCATGCAAATGAAAAGCTATCCTGTCCTCTATAATTAACTAGGATGAGTTATATTTACTGTCTCTTGGATGCACACCTCATTTACAATAGTCAAGAGATGTGGAGAATTTGCAAAGTCTTTCTTGGGAGTAAACTGGTAGTGTTACTTAGTCCTAGACGGACAGAAAACCGTATCGTATCATATCAGATCAAACTGTCATACTGTGCACCAACAATAATGTGCACATCTAAAATCAAATCCCTAATCTTTCTACTCTCTTGGCTCTCAAGAACTCATTTTAATAAGTTAGGAGAGGATTCAAATTCATCTGAAGATAAATTACCTCTTTAAAAATTTTTAGAATGTAGAAAAATCATATATATTAGAAGTCTGGTATAGGCTTCAACTGTGTCCATATGTATTATTTCTTTAAAAAAACAAAATGATCATGGGGCACCTGGGTGGCTCAGTCGGTTAAGCAGCTGACTCTTGATTTCGGCTCAGGTCATGATCTCAGGGTGGTGAGATCGAGCCCTAAGTCAGGCTCCATACTCAGTGCTGCCTGAGATTCTTTCTCTCTCTCCCTCTGCCCCTCCTCCCTGCTCATGTTCTCTCTCTTTCTCTCTAAATAAATAAATAAATAAATAATAAAAATAAAAGATCTAAATATCTGAAGCAAACAATACCAAATATTAATGTTTTTTTTTTTAGATTTTATTTATTTATCTGACAGAGAGAGAGAGACAGCCAGCGAGAGCGGGAACACAAGCAGGGGGAGTGGGAGAGGAAGAAGCAGGCTCCCAGTGGAGGAGCCTGATGTGGGGCTCGATCCCAGAACGCCGGAATCACACCCTGAGCCCAAGGCAGACGCTTAACGACTGAGCCACCCAGGCGCCCCCAAATATTAATGGTTATTAAATCTGAACAACAGATACATAGGTTTTTATTTTTTTATACTTTTCTATATGTTTGAAATATTTGATTAAAACTAAAAGAAAATGTTAAAATCAGTTTGAACAAAGCACCAGAGAATACTCTGAAGGAAAAATAAAGAAGACATGTTTTAGTTGGTGTCAGGTGATCAAGGACACCCCCCATAGGGATGGAGAGGCCAGCTGGAGGCAAAGGGGCTCCACTTCACAGTGCTTGGCTCTGTTCACATTGCTGGCATACGTAGGTAGCGGACATCAGGCCTTTGACGTTCAAGATCAATGTTGAACTTGCCTTGCATGTAAGGAGTTTATTATTGTCACATGTTCTACCAGCTTTTAAACTAAGCAAACTATTACGAAATATCTACTTCTCCCCTCCTGTACTCTTCTCTAGCTCTAGAAACCAATATGGTAGCAATTGTGACATTTTACACAAAAGGTAGTAAGAAGAAAGCCCTTTAGGTGCATCTTTTAAAAGAACTAACTTGGGAGCGCCCAGGTGGCTCAGTAGGTTAAGCGTCTGACTTGATCTCAGCTCAGGTCTTGATCTCAGGGTTGTGAATTCAAGCCCTGCACTGGGCTCCACACTGAGCATGGAGTCTACTTAAAATAAATAATTAATTAATTAATTAAAAGAACCAATTTGCCTGAAGCACTACACTCACGTGTGGGCTATGATCAGATAAATAAGCAGAACAGTTTTCTCCTGGAGTAGGAATTGGCAAACTACAACCCATGGGCCAAATCCAGTCTGCTGTCTGTTTCTGTAAATACAGTAATAATTTAACATGGCCTGCTCTGTTCCTTTACATATTACCTCTGGATGCTTTCAGCTACAATATCAGAGTTGAGTAATTACAACAAAACCTGGCCAAAAGCCTAAAATATTTACCATCTGGCCCTTTACAAAAAACTTTCTGACCTCTTGTTCTAGAGTACTATGAACATATAAAATTTTCCCATAGAAACTTAATAAGTGATTAGACAAAATAAAAATTTTTAATGACTTTTTGTACTGTTGTCAGGCGATAAAACACATTTCTTCTATATTTTTCTTTTAATACTAATAAACCAATTATAAATATTTAAATATTAATTACCACTTTTTCTCTTTTAAAAAAACTGGTGTGGCCTACAAAGGAAACCTAACAGAAGATGTGTGTTGATGATTAATAATTTAACATGTTGTTAAAACGTTACCATTTGACAGTCTCTCAAACTGGCCCTTTCCTAGAGTAATACTATTTTAACTGTACAGCTATTTGGAGTTGAATACTGCATTACATGTAAAAATATTATGGAAATTTATTGACCAAGAATTCTTCCCTTTTCAAAGAAATATGGAAGTCATAGTTGTATGCTAGAGAGAAATATGAAGGTGATCTCCTTTCCAGTCCTTTAAAAATAATCACCTTTATAAAGAGTAAAGATGACATTTATGTTTCAACATAAGTAAGAACCTATTTTTATTTCATTTTACATGCCTGGCCTTTCCAGTGTTTGGGGAAATTTTAAGAAAAGGAGCTTTTGTAGCTACATACAGTTGTATCATTCCCAGCAGGCTCATAAATTGAAAATGAGACCCTACTGATATCCCTTCCTTTGTTTTTCCTCAAAATGATCACAAAATAGGCAAATAGGAAGAAATAAAACAAAGAGAGTGCAGAGCTATGGTTGCCAAGGCAACCATAATCATATTTCCTTTGAACTTCGGTGGAGCATCCACTGTAGTTCAATCCAAGTTCATGTTTCCTAAGTCCTTATTATCTGCAGCAGTATCATTCTAATCAAGTAGGTGATGACAAGAGTATAGAACAGGAACTGAAATGCCATGGCACTCCTATTATGGGGAAAAGATGGGAAAACAACACTTGCGACTTGCTAGCATACCCAATGGCCAAGAGAACATTTGCTCCCACTCCACCCCATTCAACAAGCATTTGTGGTACTAGCTGGCTACTGCCATGGATGGAAATGTGAGTCCCACCCCTAGATAATGTAATAAGCACAGACTAAAACGAACTGCAATCCCCTTCTAGATCCCCATGGCCCTAGAGAACTATGAGATAGTACAGAATGGCTGGTAGGCACACTCTACAGATCAGCATTTGTAGACCTTTTTCTTAAAAGAAAATATTTATAAACATCAGCTTGTCTTCATAATGAAGAGAAGAAAATGTTTCCATACAATTTTGAGGTAACTATTACTACTCATTTTTATTTCATTTGATGCTGCCTTCAGGACTGAAGAGGATGTTGTTTACTCCAGGAGATGGTCAATATCTTGGAGGTTGGGTAGCCAGAGGTTGCCTCGATGAGCCCTAAACAATCTTTGCTCATATTTTCCAACTTAGGCACTCATAAATTTGAAAGTCTATAAAGATGGTTGGTGTTTGAAAGTCTGAATGCATTTTCCCACAGAAACCAATTTATGCATACTGATTTGGGTTCTCAGGCCAGCTGATGTGGTCTCATTTAACCCATAATACACCTCAAGTGCAGAGTGGGAAATATAAATATAAATGGGGACACCATTCTCATTCATCTCAGACCCTGGTAAAGAGAGGCATTCTCCATCATGGTATAGGAGAAAGAGCACTGGGCTGGCGTCAGAGGTCCCTTTCTGTGCCTCTAGACCACAGACCATCTCCTGTGAGTCCTGTGGAATCTCCTGGGTCCATGTCAGTAGCCTGGCCCACCACAGGATCTCAATCCAGAACTTGCTGGATAAATGAAATAATGAGCACACTATGATTCTGGGCTAGTCACTTCACCATCTTTGAGATTTAGTTTCCTTCCCTATAAATATAAATTAGATGCTTGAGAAGAGTAGACCTGGCACTGTGCTTGTCTTGCTCTCTATTCATCAGCCCCTCAGGTTGGTGGGTGACCCATTTTATTCCTGTTTTTTGTACTATAGAGATAATTAAGGTTGTCACAAGGGGTGGATGGAAAGGCGTATCATGAGGATGGAGACAGAGATCACTGGTGGGGACTAGAGAATCATGGTTCTGGAAAGGAATTTTCTGAGAATATAGGCACCTACTAGCATTTTTCACTGAACCAAGAATGTGATAACAAACACTTCCCAAATTCACCCTCTCTGTGAAGCCCTTTTTGAGTAACCCCCACCTCATCTTTCTGGTGTCTCCTTTCCCTGATATTTCACTTTATGTCTTTATTCTTTATTTCTAGGACAGTGACCCCTTCTCATTTACTTTATTTTCTGCTATTTATTGGTTATCCCCTGACACAGAATGGAACTACTACCCAGAGTAGGGATGTGCATGTGTTTCATTCAGAGCTGTATCTCCAAAACCTGGAACAGTGTCTGCTCATAGTAGGCATTCAATACATATTTATTGAATAAATGAATCACTGAATGAGAGAAAAGAGTATACCCTTCTTTAGATCTAAATAGAGGAGCTAGACATTTCAAAGTATAAATTTTCCAAAAAAGATAAGGAAGCATTACTTGAAGACAAATTTTGGAATCTTATTAAATCTAAGAGGACAACCATTTTTGTCAGAAAAACTAAGGTAAGGAGACCCAATATCCCGAAGTACTGCCCAGCAAATTCGGTAACCAGAGTGGTTGCTTAAATACAGATGCTCTTGATTATCTATAAACATGTATAAAGAAGGACTGCTGTTGGACTTTAGGCTATCCTGACAACTATCCTGGGAACTCTCCAGATACAATGGAAACACAAGATTTTCAGAACTGGTAGGTGTGCATTCAAATTCTTGCTCTGCCTCTTAATACCTATTGACTCTGAGCAGTTAGAGAACCTTCCATGTTTCAGTTTTCTCCTTTCTAAAACTGGAATATGGCCCATTGCCTTGCAAAGTTGTTGTGAGGGTGAAATGAAAAGATGTAAGTAAACCCAGGAGACAGAGAACATTCAACAGGCGATGACTTTCTCACCGTTGCTTCCTATCACCCTCCCAGCTTCACCCCCACTAGCAGCAGGCTTGCCTGAGTCACTGAACCCCTTGGTCTCCACTTCTCTCTCCTACGAGATGAACAATTGGGTTAGAATGATTCCAAATAGACCTGCCACTCTGAAAATCCTGTGCACTCATTTTACCTCCCCAAATATGAAATTATGGGGCTGGATGAAATGAAGAGATATTGTAGAGATAATCTAGATTTATTTACAGAGGATTATTAAGTATTGTGAATTGTGTGTGTTGTAATTCTATACTCATAACCTTAAAATGTAATTTTTCCTTAAAAAGTCTTCTGGAAGAAGAGTTATGGTCCATGTCTCAGCAGTTCAAACTCCAGAGAGTTTTTCAATATTTGGGAGGGGCTGAGGAGGCCCAATATTTTAAAGATGAACGTAATTTGGTACTGAAATCTTCCTTTTGCATTTATGACTGTGTCCCAAAAGAGAATCCTAGAAAAGAGAACTGTGGTTCAGAAATATCAAGAGACCTCCTAAGAATTCAGCAAGGTTTCATACGCATTTCAGTTGCTTTATGCTTTAAAATTGTTATTCATTTACAAGTTCCCACATTTATACTGCCCAAACAGGATGAATGTGACAACCTGTGAGTAATAAGAAAAGGAAGAAAATCAAGTTACCAAACAAATTATTTCCCTTTGGGTCATGTGCACCCCATAAGATACCTTGGATACAGCATTTACATCACAGAAAAATTTACTTAGGATTAGCAGAAAAATAATTTACTGGTTGCCATCTAGTCTTTAAAAGTCCTTTTTAAAAATTAACCTATTCGAAGAGTTCCCTGGGGAGAAAAATCTTTTAATTCTAATGCTTTTGCCCCAAGAAAAAATGGTCTGCAATATTTCTAAATACACTAGTGAAAAAGAACTCCCTTGAGTACAACCACAATGTTTAATTCCTTAAAGCATGTCTTGGTTTGAACAACATACCTGCAGGTCATATTCAAATTACACACTTTTGGGTCATATTCCAATCATACACACACATACACACACACTGCACCACCCAATTCTCCCATTTCCTCCTGTAACCAGAAAATGGAATGTTTTACCACAACCATGCACACCCTTCCATTTGCATAAAAATAATGGCTTTAACCCACCAAAGAAGCACAAGAACATAATCAGGGTTGAAATTAGTCAAAATGAATAAAAGTTTTTAAGACAAAAATAAACCTTAAATTCTAATATAACTTTGCCTGGATCAATGCAACCATGTTAAAATAAATACCTGTATCACATAATTAAATATAGGTGATCCTGAAACACCCAACTTACAAATATCCTGTGCGTGGGAACAGCCAACCCAAGTGAGACGGACCAGGACTAGGGCAGGCTCTCCCCAGGTCTGAAGGCGGGAGAAGGATTCCCCTTGGTCTCTTCCTGCTGGACACCGGTGTTGGTAGTGATTAGAGTAGAAGGGAGAAATGGGAAGCCATGGTTCTCATGCCACGACAGTATTCCCTTCCCACCATGCTCACCAAGGAATCCATTTCCCATAAATGTTACAAAGAGTGCCTTGGTTCCCAGGCGGGTCCATCAGAAGTCCGCTGGGCCCACAGTGCAGCTGGAACTGTGCTATTAATACTAGGCTGACTTCCCACTTGGAAGCCAACTCCAGCTCTGACAGTGTTCATCAGCTCTGTTATGGTTAAATGGATTTGTGGGCGGTCCTGGGAGCCTGCCAGTTAGAACATCCTTTCTGTGGGAAAATTCCTGCCGAGGCCCAAACAACTCACTGACAAACATGGTTGTAGACCACGTTGGGAGACCCTTAGGCATTGACAAATCAATCCTCACCTTTCTCTTCTGGCAGTGCTTGGATGATCGTCCTAGTAAACCATCGCACAGATAAACACATGGTGGGTACAACACTCAGCACATGACCATGGTAACTAATAGATATATTTTGCTGTAATCATTAATACAGCAACAGAGTTACCTCTCCCCTGACACATACACATGTACACACTCATTAGGACACTTTAGGCCCATCGCACGCATGCACACACTCCACCATGCAATGTTCCATGTGAACATGTTTTCATCTACACAGAAGTGTCTTTGTCTTTTCTTGGGGAAAAAATGAACCACGATCCAGGCTTGAACTGCGTACTTTAACTGTTGTTTTCTTGCTCTGGGGATTGATTTGTACTTGTTCATCTACATTCTCAACTGGCCCCTCCCCAGGCCAAAAAGACAACTGTAGGACAACCAGCCAAAGCATGGAGATGCTCAGCCATGGGACAGAAAGTGAAAGAGTTGTAATCAAGATTAGACCTGGGGCCTGAGTAACATCATGTTCAAATCAACTGACAGATTCTCTATTACACAATAGTCCTCTTGAATTACTGAAACTTACATGTGCAAAGGATACTGATCTCATCAATGGTAAAGAGAGTCTGGTAAAAGTTGATGAATTACAAACCCGAATCATTTCTACACACATACACACAGCTAACAACACAACAGAGGAGATGGTGGATGATTTCATTAGCAGATTATAATCTGCTAGGAGATGAAAAATATTCACTGCCTAGGAGCCTTAAAAATGCACACTATTAACCTGTCCAAGGGAGACGACGGCGATGCTGAAACAGGTACATACAATATACCTTCAGTTTTTGCAGCAGAAGAAAGCCAAAGCTGTATTATTTACTTAAAGACAGCACAGGAACCACTGGAGACCACAGTGGTCATGGAAGAGCAGAGGGTTTCCCAAATCTGATGTCTTCTTAAGTCAGTTCATCAGTCTTTCATCAAACGGCAAGGGCAGAGACAAGGACCAAGGTCAGTGTAGTGACCTGTCCTCCAGGGAGGGGACCAGAAGAGACTTCAGCACACCTGAATGATCTCCAGTACAGAGCCATTAATGACACCCCGGCTTTGCTGTTACATCTTTATTACTTAATCATCCCCAAGGATAACATATTTTCACATCCATGGGGAATCTGAAATGAAGTTAAGAGCAGATTTGGGCTTATTCTTAAAATAAATGCCTGAGAATGATCTTTTAGTTGGCATATAATATTTATAAATATAAATAAATATTGTATACTATGTATATATACTATATTCACCTAGATTGATGTATATATACTGTGCATATGTGTATATATTACATACTGTTTTTTCATACAATATGGATGCTAACTGACCTTTAAAAATGCCTTCAAAGTTTACTATTGAGTCCCAGCATACTTAGGACCACATCCATCTGTGGCTAGCTAATTAGAAATTACTAATTTCTGGAAACATGCCTCACTAACATGTTTCCAAACTGAAAGTAAGATGCAAGTGTGCATACCTGTATCGGTTGTTAAAAGTATTAACCTTACACTATTGTAGAAGTGTCAACACGAATCCACCCTCTGGAGTAGCCATAGCTACTGACCAATACACAGAGGTAAGCCCCAGAAAGAAAAGTGTTCCCAAATACGCATTGGGAAAGAAGGCAAAAAATAATAATAATTTCCCCCTCAACATTAGGTAAACCTGTATGGTGCTGTGGAAACAGAAAAAGGTATTAATTCCACATAGTGCTCTCTCCCAGGCAAAAACATTTTAAAATAAAAATAGCTTTTAAAAAAGTTCTAATTTCAAGTCACCCTGAGAACTAAACTTCTTCCTTTCAGGGAATTTACCAGTCTTAACCAGTGCTTAGAAGTCTTGAACGTTGATACATTTGCCGGGGTGCACTTGCCTGACCAGAAGCAATCTGTCTTGCTCAACAGTAATGCTATACTCTACTCAAAACAAAACAAAACAAAACAAAATAAAAAACCAGAAAAGAAAAAAAAGAAAACAAAGGATGGCAGATATGTTAATCTGGGCTAAGTTGTCCCAAGGGCCACACCTATTTCTTGGTGGTTGATCAAACCCAGTTCAGGATAAGGAGTTTGAATACGTGGCAAGCAGCCCAAATGAATTTTTGCCAGGTCCCTCCTTGTTTCAATTCCTTCTTCCCTAATTGCTCCGCTTCCTCTCAGCACTTTCTGGTCACTCTCCCTGACCCCATCATTGGAGAGGGTGTGTCCATAAAGTGGGTGCAGTCATATTTTAAACAAGGCACTCCCTGGGCTTTCTAATGAGCCAACAATCTTCTGTGACTGCATGAGGCAAACTTTTCATGCAAAGAGATGTTCAGAATACCTGAAAGGATAGAGAAGCTAACTTTTTGTCATTGCCACGCTAACAAGATTTTTGGTGCCTGATGGCTAATAAATGGTTACATGTATGGAGAATTTGGTGTTTCCTAAAACGTAATAGGGATATGGTGGAGCAGTAGTTAACCTTCACCACCTTGCACTTCTTTAATGGTTTCCATTATCTACCAAAGAGAACCTAATAGTTGCGACTGTCCAAACTAGTCGGGGCCCAGGGTCAGTGTGCAACATCTATCCTACAAGATCATTGTTAGGATTACATGAAATATATATACATATTTTTTCACCACCACCATCATCATGATCATCATCAACCATCATTATCACCATCACCACTAACTCACCATCATTATTATCATCATCGTGTAATGTGAAATAAGGACTACTCGTTACAGAATTTTAGTTAGGAAGGGAATGTGATCTATGATAGAGTAAACTCAAAGGTAAACACAGCAATCTACAGTTCTTTTATATAGAAGTATGTCCCAATAGTTCATCAGCCTCAATATATCTTGCCTCAATAGGCCATCTATCCACTTTTCTCCCATTACCAAGGAGCCTGAAGGTTTACATAAATGTCCAATTTCAGTGAAGTACTGGACAAATTTTTCTGGAACCTTTGTGGACCAGACTGTAAAATGTAGCAGAAATGGTTGTACATTCATGTGAACTTAAGAACTAATTAACCCTGCGTGCCTGAGTGGCTCAGCCAGTTAAGTATCTGACTCTTGATTTCTGCTCAGGTCATGATCTCAGGGTCATGAGATGGAGCCCTGAGTCAGGCTTTTTTTTTTTTTTCCCCCCCCGCCCCCGCCGTTTAAAAAAAAATAGAAAAGAATTAATTAACAAGAAGGGCAAAACGACAATGGCAAATACTTGGCCCCATTTCGCTCAAACTCTTCATCAAAAACTGACATAAAAGTATAGATCATATTTGTCAAATTTGCAGGTGTCACTAAGCTAGGAAAAATAGATAATAAGAGACAGAATTCGGGTTTTTAAATATAGTTTAAATTTACATATAATAATTTAATTAGATTGAAATGTTTAGAATGAAACTAAAACAAAAAGATTCAAAACATTAGAGAGAAGTTTGCATTTAAATTATAACAAAAATTAATCAGAGATAGAGAAGTGACTTGAGGAATAGGTAGAGCTCTTTGTCCACTAAGCTCAAAAGAAATCTGACAAAAGTGCTAAACCAGGTAAAGGAAACTTAGGCTGCATGAAACGAACTTGAGAATCCAACTCAAGAAAAGTGAAAATGCCCTGGGCTCCACCCAGACCACAATACTCCTGGAGCAGCAAACTGTTCCGGAGGCCACACCTTTGAAAGACATTGGTGCATCCAGCGAGCCCTGAAAAGGATGGTGTGGACAGGAGGGGAAGTTTCTGGAAAGTCATTTAACAAAACTTTGAGGTCCACAAAAGGAATTAAGGCTGTTTAGTCTGCCAGGAGTTGGGATAACAGAAATGCTGACTGGCCAGCAGGTAAATTCTATAGTAGATCTGGCCTATCTTCCAAGAGAGAAGATTTCAAATGACTGAACAGGAATTCCAGAGAGTAGGCCTGGTCTTTTCCAAGGAGATCCTTTCTAAAGAAAACATCTACCCAACCATAAGTGACTTAGGGGTAAGGGGACTCTTAGCACTCAGAGGCTCGTGCAGATAATCTTTGGCTCATCTATCCTAAACATGGAGAAAAGGATTCCTGCTATGGGGGAAAGGCCAAACATACGACCTTAGAGGTCCCAGCACTGTAATTCAATTCTCCTACATTACTTTTGACAAGAGATAGGAAGAAGAGGGAGGGGTTCGTTAAGGGAGAAGGTGATGCTTAGAAATGGGAGACATGAAGTTTACTGATGGCTCTTGGTGGCTAAGAAATGTAGCAGGTGGCAGAGTCTCCTTGATAACTAGATCCATACTAATCAAATAATAAAGGCCTGAACCAAACTTTCCCTATACGCCATCCACACCCTCTGAAGAATGGGATGATGCCTCACACTTTTTCACGTCCCCCCCAACAGCTTAGGTATGGGGCATGCAGCAGGTGCTCCCCGGCCCCTTGCTGCTCAGTTAACCTTTGACTTTTTCTCCAGGGGATTCAGGTTAAAGAATGAGGAATGATTCACCAACAGTGGAAAGTCTAGTTAGGCCAAGTGGCTATTTGCTTGACTGCTTTCACTAGGGTATACGATCCTAACCTAATTGGAAGTATTTGGACGTCAGAGTGATAAAAACATTACTTGGGCTATTTTGCAGCAAAATATCATAGTAGCGTATCAACATGGGTTTTTTCCTTAAATCTTTCAATTGCTGGTCATTTTTAAAAATTGTCTTTTCAAAAGTATTATACTTTTCTGATGTCTGATAGGACATTAATGAATTTTGTTAGACTGCACTTCAATACTATAATGATGTGATATCATTATTTGATATAATATTGTAAGATACATAGCATATATTGTATTTTGATATAATGTAGGTACCTTTTAATAACTAACAAGTCTCTAGAAGATTTACAACCATATAATCATTATACAGTTAAATTACACCAAAGCAACTTGAGAATTTATCATGTAATTAAATAACACAAAACATCCACATTGCCTTGACCCAGAAACGAGAAAAATGATGCTACAGAGTTAAAGCAAGGTTAGAACATTATTGTAGGGCACACCTGCTGAAGAGAGCACATTTTCAAATATCTACTTTACCTCTTTATTGCCCTCGGTTATGCACTTAGTCCTAACTGAGTCTGTGGCTCCCGTTAATTCGTTTTCACCTTTTATTGCTGGGGAATTTCATCGCAGCTCTATGATCTGCCAATAAATGACTCTTTGGGTCAATTGAGAATGCCACAGCTTTCGCTCCTGCAGTCTCAGAGCATTTCACTGCGGATTTTAATTATCGTGGTGTTGTGCTTATGAGCCACCCCCAAACGGCACTGAACTGGGAAGTCATTTTCTTCCAGTTAACTTTTTAATTAATATCAAAATGACAGACACATACGCGATGCGTCATTCTTTACAGACACTGGTTCATCATTGGACTTAATCACTTCCAGAGCAATGCAGATGGATGAAATCCAAGGGACTCTGATTCACAGGACTCCTGGCTTTTCTCCCATTCAGTTGGTGGGAAATTCTTTCTAAGTTAGATGAGGGGTGGACTTAGAGAAATCTGTATCCTACACTCTCCTGATTGGGCTCATGCCTTTATTGGTCTCCAAATCTCATATGTTTTTTGTTCAGTTGACCAGACTCCTAATTCAAATAGCTGCACTATTTTTTTTTCTCCTTCTTCCCCCAGTGTTGCAGCACTTTTCAAATCCGGGGCTTCTCTAGCTGGCCGCACAGATCTGCCTGAGTGACACACAGCATCTCTCCTCTGTGCTAATAAGTCACTTATAGCCCAGGGATCATCTTGGGTATCCTATAAGTCATGACCAGCAGTGCAGTAGGGACATAGCGATTTTCTTAATAAATCTCTGCTGTGCAGATAGATGAGCTAGGATTACCAACCAGGTCTGCTTTTGCTCAAACTTGTGTCTTAACTATCACTTAAAAAAAAAAAAAAACGAGATATAATTCACATACCATAAAATTCACCATCTTAAAGTCTGCAGTCCAGAGGGTTTTAATATATTCAGAGAGTTGTGCAACCATCACCACAATCAATTTTAAAGCATTTTCATCATTCCAAAAAGAAACCCATACCCAATAACAGTTCTTCCCCACTCTGCTTTTCCCCAGTCCCTGCAACCATGAATTCGCTTTCTGTCTCTATGTGTTTGCCTATTCTGGGTACTTCATAGAAATGCAATCATACAGTATGGGCCTCTTGTGTCTGCATTCTTTACTGAGCATAACGTCGTCAAGGCTCTTCCATGTTGTATCACTTACCATTCCTTTTTATAGCTGAATAATATTCTATTGTACACATCTAACGTTTGCTTATCTAGTCATCAGTTGACGGACATTTTGATTGTTTCCACTTTTTGGTTACTACAAATAATGTTGCCATAAACATTCCTGTACGTGTTTCTGTGTGGATATAGGTTTTCATTTCTCTTAGGAAGACATCTAGGAATGGAATTTCTAGGTTGTATTACTCTATTCTTAACTATAGCTTAATTGTTGCCCTCAGGTGGCCACAAGTGATCTCAATACTGTAAATTCTCCTACACCTTGACTCTATCAACTTTTTATAATAGAAAACCCAGTTTGGGACATTTCATTCTATTTTGTCATCATAAAGGCTATCCATTCATGTCTATGAACAGTTCAATGCAAAGACCTACAGAAAGTTAAAAATTAAATTTGAAGCATTTATCTTCTTAAAAATAAATACATCTTATTTAGAAGAATCTATAGATAATAGAATGGGTGAATTCTCCATTGATTAATAATACTTTCTAATAGTAGTATCTGCTATAGCATTTCCTCAAAAAAGCAAACACTTCCAGTACTATGTATGATCAATCATTTCTTCCTTCTGTGAGTGTCAAGTCCTTCAACGGGTAATGACATCAGTCTACAGAGAAATCTTGTAGGGTCATATCCATCTTCCATGAGACAATTGACCCAACCTGAATTAGTGATGTCAGAAAAACCTAACGTTTTACATGCAACTTTTTTTTTACATTCAGCAACACTTCATTGCCCAGAATAACAGAACAATAAACTTCATTAGATAATAAAAGGAACTTATTTATAATTAACAAATTAATTCTGTAAATGGTCCCTAAAGGAAGATTAAATGTAATCAGTCTTGCCCATAAGTACTGCCAATATAACCTCCAAATCATATTTAAACCTATAATAAAAGACTACTCCAATCAATACCAAACTTCCTCCCACCAGATTCCAGTGTATTCAAAATTCCTAATCGTCTTAGCACAAGCATTACTAAACACTATAATTTTACATTGTATTGCTTCACACTTAGAAAATATCCCTTCCCTTGTCTTCTGAGAAGATACTTCTCCAGGGATCTTGTAGACTTCAGATTTGCTTTCTTTCTCCTGCCTCATTTAGCATCAGTGAGATCATTCTGTAAAATCCACTGGGACGGGAGGCCATTTGCAACATATCAATCAGTCACATAGACAAAATTTGTCTTTAGATCTTATGCAAATACTTCCCACAAACACAAAATGTTTTTCCCACCTTTTCAGTAGACTAAGAGAAATCGATCTAGATACAGACGTATCACAACAAAGGTACTATTGCCCTCTGCTTCTTCATTTTGAAGGCCCTCTTAAAACAAGAAGAAAAAGATAAAACCATATTAAAGAAAGCTGAGTTACAGGATTCCAGCAGTATTGTTCTTACTGGTTTTGCTTGTTTGAGATGGCTACTGAGTTCCACAAATTGCTAATGAGGCCCCCACCCTTGAAATCCCCATGCCACACAGTATCCCCAAACAGAGCCGCAGTATGTGAAGGGAAGTGAAACTTCCAGGGTCAGCACCAGAATGGTGTTGACAAAGAAACCCATGTGCATGGTGCAGTGCAGACTGTTTTTCAAATGACCTCAATCTTTAAAAGGCCCACAAACATACAACTGGGTTGGCTTCCTCCTACCACTTGAAACAATCCCAGTTCACCTCACTCCCCCACCCCACCACCTCCCTGCTCACGTGCTAAGCAAATACATGCCATTTCAACATTTGGCTGAGGTACACATTAGCAAGGCAAATTTTTCTTACATTACTACCCACGGCCAAGTGTATAACTCTGAAGTGGTCTGCTCTGCCTGCTGTTTTTCCATGTGAGTGTAACATTATCTATAGGCGTACAATCCCCACCAGTGCAGAAGTAACTGCTAACCATTTGTATCTTAGTAACAGGGAATCCATGAAGCAATAGATGTTTAAGAGTTGGGGTGCCGAGGCGCCTGGTGGCGCAGTCGTTAAGCGTCTGCCTTCAGCTCAGGGTGTGATCCCGGCGTTCTGGGATCGAGCCCCACGTCAGGTTCCTCTGCTGGGAGCCTGCTTCTTCCTCTCCCACTCCCCCTGCTTGTGTTCCCTGTCTCACTGGCTATCTCTCTCTCTGTCAAATAAATAAATAAAATCTTTTAAAAAAAAGAGTTGGGGTGCCATCTCCCAGATTTGTATGAATTTCCTTTGTAATATCAATGACAAATTGTCAACTAAACTCAGCTGGTTAAGATAAGTCCACTGAACTGGGTTAGACAGCCTGAGCTGGAATTTCTCCTCTACCAATAATTAGCCATGTGACCTTGGGAAAGCTACTTAACTTGGTGAGCAGCCTCTGTTAGTTGCCTATCCAGCAGTCATTTCCCCTTCCCTTCTCCTTCCAAACAGAGGTCTGATGTTTGTTAGCCTTTCAACCTTCCCTTCGTGTGACGAAGGCTACATGATCCATCCCTGGTTCCAATGATAGAGTCTCATTATTTTTAGTCGGTTGTGGTTATGCCCTTATATTTGCCAGGGCTGTTTTCGGGAGGGAAATGGACATCAGATTAAGTTCAGTTATATAACAATCACAAAAAGAGCAAGAAACAAAAATAACAGTGGCTTTAAATAAGATGCAAATATAATTCCCTGGTGGAGAAAGCAGCCGGGTGTCAGTGACCCTGGAGCGCCACAATGCCATCAGGGAGGAGGCTCCCACCAGCTTACTTGTCTGTCAGTTTGCTGTGCTACCTCAGGCCCAACAAGGCTGCTTGAGCTCTGGAAAACATATCTGTCCTCCAACCAAAATGAAGCCTTCGTTGGTCACATGGACACAGTTGACTGCACAGGAGGCAGCGCAAGGGAGGCCGGGAGAAGGACGGCAACCAACAGTCATTGCCACAGCATGCAACCCAATTCCAGCCAATGAGACATGAAGAAGACTCGAGGAAAGTCCCCTGCTAAGGAGGAGAAACAAAGATATGGCTTGTACTTGTCTCTCTGGTCCCTGTCAGATAGCAATGTGATGTTTGGAATTGCTGCAGCCATCTTGTTACCAACCAGCCATCTTGAAAGCCAACAGAGTAGGACAGAGCCTACACAGAGAAAGACCTGCCACCCAATATTTTGTACATAGATCCTACACCACTCTGGATTTCTTATGATGTTAGACTGCAATTTCATTGCTCTTTAATTCTGTTGGAGGCGGAGTACTCTATTGCTTGTAGCTGAAAGCTTCCTAATCCATTCCACCCATCCAATAGGTCTTCCAAAGTCGAAGACAGTTATTTCTCCTCTTGATCTGTATTTTCACAAGCTAAGAATTCTAGAGACATAAAAGACCAGCCAGTTATTGTTTTAATCACTATTAGCAAAATATACCTTGGTAACTATTGGTTTTACTTAAAAAGGAATGCGAAAAAAACATGTTGCACATTCATTTACTCAGGTATTCAAATATTTCCTGAAAAGTATAACAGTTTTAAAATCCTGGCTCCACCATTTCTGGCACTGTGATCTAGTGCAAGTAATTTAATCTGTGAGAGCCATAGTTTCCTTGTATGAAAAGAAAGGGAAAATACCATCACTTTTTAGGAGTGTGTGAAGTTCAGAAATATATGTAAATGACGTAATGTCAGATATATAATAGGTGCTCAGTAACTGGAAACTATCATGCCATGGGCAGCCACTGAAGATACAAAAATGAAATTAGATATGGTTCAAAGTGGTATTCCTTCCTTTCTTTCTTTCCTTCATTCATTTATACATATATGCATCCATAAATACATATTCCACCTACTTCCAGAAGGCACTGAAAGCAGCCAGAAGGCAAATGGAAACATCATAGCAATGTTTTAAGTTCTAGAATAAAGAGTATATACCAAGGAATTATGAGTAGTCAGAGAAAAAGCAGAAACCAGGAGGCAAAAGATGACACAAATGAGCAGAAACCATGAGGGAAAGAGAAGGAAAGTCAAGAAAGTGTTGGAGATTAGAAAGAAGGAACGGGTAAAGAAGAGAAGCAGGATTGAGGGAAGAAGGTATGACGTGGGTCGGGGGTGGGGAGGAGAGAGACTGAGACAGAGAGCTGAGTCTACAGCCTGGCAAATGTCTAGCATTGCTGAAGACTCGTATTTTGCACAGTGATGAGTTCCTTCTGAGTCTTGCCTGGAGTAGAGCGCCAGTTGCCCCAAGAACTAAGACGCTTTTCTCCTCTTCATATTACTTCCCTTGTAACTTTATAATGAATAATCAAGCATGTCTCTGTTCCTTGCAACACAAAAGATCCTAAAACCAAGTAAATGGTAGCTGAAGCCATGGAACTGGAAACAGGGTGAAAGGAATGTGTATACAGTGATAAAGGAAGAGGGTTGAGATGGAAATGTGTTTAAAGAGCAGAAGAAGGAAAAGATGCCTGCAGAGGAGATCAAGGGGTATTACCTGGAGAAATCCAGAGAAATAAAGGAGTTGTGGGAAATGGAGGAAAAGAGGCTGCCAGGAAGAAACAGAGTTGGATTCAAAGGCCACCAAATTTAAATGCAATAACGATTCATCTTCCTGAATTTGGTGATGAGGTCTTCTATAACCTTGAATAAAGGAGATTCAAGAGTGATGGTGTGAAAGTCAGCTGGCAGAGGGCTGAGTGAATAGAGATGAGTATGTAAGGTAGCTTTGAGTGCAAATTATCCTTATGTGAGGTTTAGCTGGAAAAGATAGAAGTGATGGCTTTAAGGAGGGGTTTGCTCAAGGAGGAGTTTTGACATGAGGAGATAATTGAGGGTGTAGAGAAGCTGAAGCTGGAGGAGAGTGAGATGATACTATTTGGTGTGGACCCTGAGGAAGCACAATTGCATGGGATTTGGATAGGAGGGCAAACGTCTTTACCTGACAGATGGGAAGAAAAGGGGTTTGTGTTGCTTATTTGACTTTCATATGTGACAGATCTTTTACTGCAGGACAAATAGACCCAGTAATTTCATATGGAACTAGCTATAAGAAAGTTTTTTTAAGGATTTCATGTTTATTTTTTTTTAAGATTTTATTTATTTATTTATTTGAGAGAGAGAGAGCACGTGTGTGCATGAGAGAGAGTATGAGCAGGGGGGAGGGGCAGAAGGAGAGGGAGAAGCAGACTCCCTGCTGAGCAGGGAGCCCGATATGGGACCCTGGGATCATGACCTGAGCCGAAGGCAGACACTTAACCAACTGAGCCACCCAGGCACCCAGAATATTTCAAGTTTTAAATTCATCTGCTTTAAGCTCACAAAGTAGTATGTGTAAACAATATGGCTGTCTATAATTTGCCAATTATTGTTACTTGCTCTGGATATAAGCCCATCTCACAAGAGCACCGATGGGGTTGGGTTTCTGTATGTGACAAATCTTGTAGTTGTGGCTGGCCAATGAATCACCCAGGAAGTTTGAGAGACCAGGATGTTGTTACCTCCAGCTTGGGGCTTCCAGGCTTCCGCCCTATCGGGCAGGCACATCTGCTTCTCCAAATGAAGGAAACAAAACCAGAATAGAAGAGACAGTTGGCAAAGCCACAAGGTCAATCCTTGCCCTCTCCTTCCTGGTTTCCTGCACCGAGCTAAGACTATCTACGTGAGCTGCCTTGGAGCAATACCGCACTCTGAGAAAAGAACTGACACAGGAACCACGAATACTGCTTTCCTTTTTCAGCATCTCTGAAATGCCATCGGATTCATTTACTTGTCCCACAAATTTTAAATGATTTCCCACCATGTGCTAGAATCTGTTGTAGGCACTGGAGAGGAGTGGTGGTCATAAAATAATTTTCCTATGTAGTATACATGACCATGGGTCTTGCATAAGGTCTAATTATTAATAAGGATTCTTACTGTTTATCTAAACGGATGCATCTGTAAATCTCACTAAGCATATTGCATTACTGTTTACAAAAGATGAGGTTGCTGTTTAGTTTTCAGCTCGGAGGATGCACATGCTGTACTTTGCATTTATGAGGTGCGGCTCAGCGTGGACAAACCCTTAAGATAAATACTCCATTCTACAACCCACAAAAGAGGATGAACTCCACAGCTTATATGTGTTCCAAGTTTCAACATGGCCCATTTGGCCCAGGGTTCCATATGTGTCAGAAGGTCCATGTGCCATATTAGAGAGGGCAAGTTCATTTTGTTATCATCTCAAATGGCATTCTTATCCCTGCTCCAATACTAACTTCCTAACTTGCCTTGATGATCACTTTTGGATTCGTCTTCCATGAATTTATCTAAAATTGTTTTAGAATTTCTGCATTTAAAAATGTTAGACTATATCACTTTCTTAAAATACAGGTTTAAAAATAGAACAAACATGTTTTCAATTTATGACTCCCACAAGCTTAACTCTTATTCTATAATCCTGTTTCTTAATGTCGCTTAAAGGGTTTTAACTAGTCCTATATGTCCACCTCTGTATCCCCACAGCCTATGAAATACCTAACAAAGAAGGAAAGGGCTTAATAAGTATTTGGGATGAAAAAAAATAATTTAATAAACAGGTACTTGTCACCCCTTTTAATTTGTAGGCTTTAAACTTCCCATGTCTCCACCCTCATTTTTTACAGATTAGAGAATCCTAATATTTTCATGGATTCTCGCCAAATAAGGCTTAGGTGCTGTAACTGAGTTGACCATATGTCCCAGTTTCCTTAAGGCAGTTTTAGTTTATGCCTAATGTCCCAGTGTCATTATTACTAGTGACCTGTTCCCTTTCAAAAGTATCCTGGTCTGAATGAACCTGTGTCCACTATTCCCTTGGGCTCCCTTGAGCCCCTCTATAATACTTCACATGTGGACTTCAGGGGCCTCCAGTGAACACTTTCTTGTACATTGCAGTAGTTTCTGATTGTTTTGTTCCCCAGTCCCCTTCCTGATGATAAAGTGTCTCTGTGGGCCTTTAGACTATTGGGTATTGGGTAGGAGATGTCCAAGAAAAATCTAGGCCAGCGCTTTTCAAATTTTAACACGCATATGTATCACCTAGGGCTGCTGTGAAAATTCCAATTGTGTTCAGCAGGTCTGGAATGGGAACACAGATTTTGCATTTTTTTAAAAGATTTTATTTATTTATTTGACAGAAAGAAAGACAACCAGTGAGAGAGGGAACACAGGCAGGGGGAGCAGGAGAGGAAGAAGCAGGCTCCCAGTGGATGAGCCTGATGAGGGGCTCGATCCCAGGACTCTGGGATCACGCCCTGAGCCAAAGGCAGACGCTTAACGACTGAGCCACCCAGGCGCCCCCAGATTTTGCATTTTTAACTGGCTCCTGGGTATTGCTGGTACTGTTGGGCTGAGGGCCACACTTTGAGTTAAGAGTCTGTAAGTGTTCCTAATTAGCCACAAACTTAAAGACCAGCCATTAGGAGACAGTACCGCTTAGTACTTAATGAGTATGCACTTTGGACGCCGTAGCACTGAGGTCAAATCCTGCCTCAATCACTTACTACCTGTTTCAAGATCAAATAGAGTATTTGATCTCTCTAAAGCTCAATTTTCTTACATATGAGACAGTAAGAATAATATCTATGTCAGGGGAGTAATGTGAGGATGAAATGAGATAATAACTATAAAACAATAGTGTCCCTCACCCATTGTGAATGTTCAAAAATGGTGGTAGTTGAAACTGTCTTCATCATAGTCATTAAACTGCAGTTCACATTCTTCTCCCTTCCACTCTGTACAGCACTTCCCTGCAACTTTTCCCATTTTATTCAAAGCTTAACATCAGAGGGTACTTGTTTAGGGAAACATCAGAGGGTAATGAGCCATATTTTGAACAGTGCTTTAAAAAAGGACACTTAGGCATGCCAGATTATCCAGTGGTCAGTACATGCAAGACTTGCAATCAGGGTTTGGACAGAGCCACAGAAAAGGCAGGAACAAACATTTGGTTGAAAGTTGGTGATTAACTCCAGTTCATAGACATTCAATTGTCACTTGGGCAAACTGAGTTTTCAGGGCTGTGGCTGTCTCCCCGAGTTTGAATGTGTCTGTAATGACAGCCAGGAGCAGGTACTGTTCAACTGAATGTACTCTTCAAAAACCCAGTATTACCAGCAGAAGAAACAGAGTGACTATTAGAAAAATAGGCAGGTTGAACAAACAAACTCTTCAAACCAGTTCTCATTTTAAGCTTTGTCTCCTCTTTTTCCTAACTGTGGGTATCAGGAGGCAAAATTCCAAGTATTTCAGTTTCACTTTCTTTCCTTTAGGCTTTCAAAAGCCATATAACCAGAACCTTTGTTTTAACTATCATAAACTGATAGGACTGAAATAGCATTTTGTAAACAAAACTTGCTATTTAAATCTGTGGGGTCACAATCATTGTTGTGGTCATCAAAATTATTATCCTCTTCCTCATCTTTAAGGTCCTCTCCAGCTATAAACATTTCTCTTTCCTCTGATGTCAGTCCTAATGCAGGACCAGTGTTCTCTCTCTGGGCAGAATCAACAATGGAAGGCGGAAAATGAGATCAGAAACTTGGATAACTTTCTCACTAGAAAATTAATCTCTAATTTAGTCACTGTAAAAGAAGACGTTGAGTTTGGAGTCACAACGTGCTGTATTTTCACCTCCTAAAATTCAAAGCTCACTCTAAATTATAATTTTCCATCAATTCATTTATGAACTTACCAATTTCACATCTGACTTGACCACAATACCTATAGCTCGAAGAACATAAGAAGATGGCTCTCGCACTGAGAGCTCACAGAACTACCAGAACATGTTTCCTGGGGCCCATCACTATCTACAAGCCAACCCTTCTCCATCCTGCAACAACTATCCCGGCACCCGGATGGCAGGTCATTTTCAAAGTACATCTAAGCACATTCAAAGTACAGTAGAAAATATGTTCATAACAGAAGATTAGCCCAAATATCAGGCTGCAAGGAGGGCCTGCTCATTGAGAAAATAAGCACAAATAATTCATATTTTTTCCACTTGGCACTGACAGATCTCATTTGGTGAATAAATCTCAAAAATTCCTTAAGATGATCTCCATGAAGACAGGGAGAGAAATCTCCAGCACATTTCCATTATCTGATTGGAGAGATGGTCCCAATGGGCAGCCAGGACATAGACAGCATCAACATGAACACGACCACTCAAGTGTTTCTCTCACCAAAGTGGTTCTACAGGCACACAGCTGTTTCTCCTCTAAGCCAGAAGTTGGCAAACTATGACCCACAGACCAAATCCAGCCCATTGCCTGTTAGTGTAAATAAAGTTTTATTAAAACCAACCGTGCATACTCATTTATGTATTGTTTATGTCTGTTTTTGTGCTAAGATAGCAGAGTTGTAACACAGACCATATGGCCAGCAAAACCTAAAATATTTACTATCTGGCCCTAACTAAAATACTATGTACTTCTCTCTCTCTCTCTCTCTCTCTCTCTCACACACACACACACACACACACACACACACACAAACAAACCCCCCCCAAAAAAAGCAAGCTCTCCCTGACAAATAATTGATTTAGTTTGAAGAATTCATGTACCTCTTTGATAACTTAAAATAATTATAAGCCTTCATAAAGTTATTAAAAACCTAGCATGAAGAAGTTTTCACTAAAAATTTCTATACTGATATCCCTTTGGTATAGAGTTAGTCACTAACAAATGAACCAGATATTACTGGCAAGAAAAATAATGCCTTTCTCTTTAGTAATAATTATTATTATCATAATATCTTTATTAAAGATATTAAAGTTTTACATATTAGAATTCAAGTGGGAAAAGGCAGGGAATAACATAGAAAGATATATTACATATATATGAATAACATTCAATATCTTTGATTTCTATAAATATATGATAAATAAAAAACTAGTATTTGAGGTTACGCTCATATCCTAAGTATCTGCATAATAATTGGGAATAGACAAGTTCATTCAAAAGACTCCTCTGTGAGTTACACTGGAAATGTCCCTATAAAAGTATAGTATCATCTTAATTTAGATTTAATGTACCTCAATGCAATTGTGTAATTATTTGAGGACCTACAGCCAATAAGGGGAAATTATATTTAAATGAAGAAGAGGGTTATCCTTGCATCCTGCTTTAGTTAATTATAAGGCATGAATCCTTACATTCCATAAAAACAAAAGGAGAGACAAAACCATCTGCCATGACTAATTTGCAACTTAGGTCCAGGCTACGTTTTGTTTGGTTGGGTTTTGTTTGTTTGTTTGTTTTTAGAAATAACCAATATATTTTTTTTCATTAATTTTCATGTTTTTCCCTAAGTTCTAGTTAGTTAACATAGAGTGTAATATTAGTTTCAGGTGTAGAATTTAGTGATTCATCACTTACAACACCCAGGGCTCCCCACAACAAATACGCTCCTTCATCCCCATCACCCATTTAATCTACCCCCCCACCTCCCCTCTGGTAACCATACATTTGTTCTCTATAGTTAAGAGTCTGTTTTATGGTTTGCCTCTCTCTTTTTTCCCCCTATGTTCATTTGTTCTATTTCTTAAATTCCACATATGAGTGAAATCATATGGTGTTTGTCTTTCTCTGACTTACTTCACTCAGCATAATAAATGTAAATGGCAAGATTTCGTTCTTCTTTATGGCTGAGTAATAGTCCATTGTATATATATTCCACATCTTCTTTATCCATTCATCTGTCAATGGACATTTGGGCTACTTTTGAAATATAGTCCTTTATCTCTCCTTTCAAAGACCCTCAAGTATCTGCTATGGTTTTATTTTCACAGTATCTAGATGTGTCATTACAATCAGATAGAAAATTCAACAAAATTATTTTTCTCAGTAAATGAAGTATATAATTAATATCTATATTTATTATTGGTTGTTTAATTACTTGATGTCATTATGTGAAATTAGACATTTTTATATTGCAAATACTTTCTCATCAGTGATTCGGTGATTAACTAAGTGGGTAGCGATAAAGAATGATTTTATTTTTTAAA
This sequence comes from Ailuropoda melanoleuca, assembly GCF_002007445.2. Classification (NCBI taxonomy): domain Eukaryota; kingdom Metazoa; phylum Chordata; class Mammalia; order Carnivora; family Ursidae; genus Ailuropoda; species Ailuropoda melanoleuca. Next base: position 8,540,274 of record NC_048238.1, read on the forward strand.
AACTCCATGTTTACTTTAGAGCACTGATCTTCTATTCCTCATTTCATGTGCATCATAAATAATAATTAAGAAATTATTGATAACTGGAACAATGGTTTACAATTCTGATTATGCTGAAAGGCTAAGGAAAGACTTTGGAAATTCAAAAGCCAAGACAATTGATGTTGCTTTATTCCTTCCTTCCCTATCAGGTACAAATAAATTACTGAAGAAATGCTTACTATATGGAGATACTAAAATAAGAATTATTTTTAAAAATTATTCATACAAATTCCTAAACATGAAACTAATATATTCTAATAATACCAAATTTTTACATGAATGCTTTCTAATTTTTTCACTTCTATATATTTTTTATTTAAATTCAATTAATTAACATATAGTATATTATTAACTCATCAACACATCTATATATTTCTTATAATTAGAATACTAAATCTCTGGGGTGCCTGGGTGGTTCCGTCGGTTAATTGTCTGCCTTCAGCTCAGGTCACGATCTCAGGGTCCTAGGATCAAACCCTGAGTCAGGCTTCCCGCTCAGCAGAGAGCCTGCTTCTCCCTCTCCCGCTGCCCCTATCCCCGCTCGTGCTCTCTCTCATTCTCTCTCTCTCTCATATATATAAATAAAATCTTTTTAAAAAAGAAAAGAATACCAAATCTCTGCCCATCAGTATCAGTCTTTTAAAGAGCTTGTGGTAACCAACCCTCAATCCCAGGACACACAGACGTTAGATGTTAGTAGGTAAGAAACCAACCCAACAAATTTCTGCTTGGTTAGCAAAATAAAAAGTAAAATGTAAAACAAGAGATTTTGTTTTTTCTACTTTGGGAGAAAAAAAATCACTAGTCTTCTCAAGTTTATAATAAACACATACTCACACACACAAAGAAAGCAAGAAAGCAAGCAAGAAATGAAGAGAACGAAAGAAAAGAAAATGATAACAATGTTTACCCAGATCTCTAAAGGACAAGGCCTACAATTTGACCCCAAACTTCCTAACTTTTAAAAGTTAAATTATTGCATCTGTGGATTTGGAAAATAGAAAGTGTGCATTTCGAGCATACAAATAACAAAGGAATTGTGTCTTCACTTTGAAAAGTTATTTAAATACAAAAAAAAAGTGACATACTGAAGGGCACACTTGGAGGATGAAATTTAAGCAAAGCGCCCAGATTCAACTTACCTAGCTTTTCTCAGCTGGCCCACACTGACTGGGATGACCGGACAGTGGCGAGCACCTCAGGACCACGGGCCCCAGTGGCGCCAGTGAGGCGAGCTGGATTTGCGATTGCTTTCTTTTGGAGTGGGGCTCTGAAGGATGACAAATAAAACCTAGTCTTTGTATCCACACTTTTCCTCCCTCTAGGAAACACAGCTAGGATTAAGTTGATTGGATTCTATAGAAAGAGCAACACCCATCCTTCTGATTCGTATTCCAATGTTGAAGCCCTTTCTTGTTATTGATTGAGACTGAGCCATTACCTGCCTTTCAGAAGAGAGAAAATAAAGAACATAAACTAACAGAATCAAGACCCATAACCCATGGGAACGATGCAAGGACAGAAACACAAGCCTGGGGAGCTTCTCTACAGCTGGGCCTGCTGAGGCAAAGAAGTGGGGTCACACAAGGGGCCCTTCCTCCTTCACAGAATCACCACGGTCTAGGTGTCTGTGGTACCAGGCAGAGAGTGACCAAAGATGGAGCAGCTTTAAAATTCAAAACCGGCTCCAGGAGGACTGTAGCTTAGCTGGCCAGGCACCTGGGAGCCACTATTTAGACCCTAATGAGGCCAGTCTCTAGGGAGAGATTCAGTCTTTCTGGCCCTTAGGGCATTCCAAAGGGGTCTGGTGGCTTGAAAAGAACCCCTATAAAATACTTCCCACATTACACAAATTTCTATTGGACGATGGTCTATACCTAGATACTATATAAATGGAAAGTGTCAGCTTGGTGAACTTTCCTTTTCAAAACTGATCTGCAATGATCTCTTCTCTCAATTCCCCAGAAGTGGGCAACCTAATCCCATCTTTGGAGCTAGGGTTTCAGTGGAGAATCATATGTTTGCTTAGTCAAATTGCAAAACCAAACAAATTTGAAAAAGCACGTCTTCCTTGGAATGTGTTCATTTCTACTTACTCATGGCTATGTGTAGGAATTTAAACTAAAACCTGTTTTTCACATTAACAGACAAAGGGGGCTTTGTCTGACTATCTCAATTGCCTTCCCACACAGGAACCAAAGTGATAGCAAGCTGTTACAATGGTTGACTCATCCTCTAAATATCAGCTCCCCCATTATGTCATATCTCTGATTGAAGATCACCTTGTGAGAAAGCTTCCCTTACCCTCCAAGCAGCTCCAGCCTGCTGTCCTCTTGTCTTACTTATTACGACCTGGCATGCTAGAAACTACTGATCTGTTGTCACTCCCCATTCCACAATGTCATCTCTAGAGAAAGAAGTCTTCTCACTATTTTACTTCCTCATATAGCCATCATGCCTAGAACAGTACTTCTGTTTTGTTCACTTTGTATATGCTCAGTATATACTTCTAGAATGAATTTATGAATGGAACCTTCTGAAAATGGATACAAAAGTTTGTGCATGTGCCTTTCTCTGGAGAGAAAAGGCCTAATTTAGACCTTATTCCGTATGGAGTCGGTCTGGGGCCTAATAAAACTATGAACTTCAGTTGCACATGTATGTGTCAAGCCATTCCATTATCAGTAACATTGTTATTGGCAATGTCCATAAATGAAAGTTCTGCGACTGATAAAATGCTCATTGTACTAAAATCATATAAAATAAACAAGCACAAACTGAGAAAGCATTGACAAGGGGAATGTTTATATTTTAAAGGCTTGTTGCTGTAAATGTAGTAAGATTTGCAACCAAAAAGAATTTAATCCACACTTAAATCATTTAGGTTACTCCAAATTCTATTCTGACCCTTCTTATTGAATATAGGTATATATTTGTGTAAATATGTGTAATCAGTGACCACGTACATTTTGTCTGTCGAGGTTTTCCTAAGAGATTTGAGGAGTTACAGAAGGTCAAGTTTGGATACAGCACTTGGGGCATTCCAAGGCAGACCTGTACAAGCCTAGGCTGTGATTAACGGCATGGACGGCTTCTCCCTGCTCTGTCTGCTTCCCCTCCTTCCCTGTTTGCTAAGATATGAACTGCATAGCCAGGGCTGAAGGAGCCACAAAAGTGAAACCATGTGTACGCATGGAGATAAGACTTCTGGATGAGAGCAAGGGTTAGGAGGGGAAGCTGAAGAAGGACAGAGAGAGAGATTGGGCCAATGCTGTGTAAAACTGGAGACCAAGTGGGCTCAACGGAAAGCAAAGGATAAGAAAATTAAATTAGAAAAGAACAGGAAGATAAAACAAGTTCAAAACAGCCATAAATAGTTAAATGAGTAAGAAACACAAGCAAAATGGTAAGGAAGGCAGAACAAGAATTGTAATAATGAAGGAAACAAAAACATGTAGCAAAGGTGAAAGAGAATGTAAGAACGGGATAAACAGGGATATATCATGAAAAGAGAAAACCAAAAAAGGATATAAGTAGAGAAGGGAGAAAATAAAGAGACGATCGTGTGCACACTCCCAAACACGGTGGAGTGGAGCCAGGGGAGAGCCATACCCAAAACTCAACGATTGACTGCCATGGTGTGGGGAACGCACACTAACCCCTGGAGCCTGCGACCAAGTTACCCCACACAGTGAAGGGGACTTTACGGGTGGGATGTGATGAAGCATATGGACCTGGAGATGGCGAGAGAGTATCTGGGATTATCCAGGTGGGCCAAATCTCATCCCTTGGATCTTTAGAGCGAGAACTTCCCCAGCCTGGGTCTGTCAGAGACAGAGAGATGTAACATTGTTACTTTGCTGACTTTAAACCCCAAATTCCTGTTATCTTCTCCCACTTCTTGCCTCACCTTCAGTCTTGATCCCTGCCCTCACGTGAAGAAGCTCCAACCTCTGGCACTAAAATCATGTTAAGGCCATCTTCATTTAAGAGTGAAAAGAAGGAAACAAATATTACAAATACCTGAAATCTTAGAAAACAAAAAAACAAAAACAAAACCAGTTGATCAGAGAATTGAAAGAATGCTGAAATAGGCCTTTTGTGGTTAAGGGTCCTGAAAGTGGGCATGAAAAGAAATCGAAGGCCTCCCTTCTTATCTTGGCCTTGTCACTTACTAGATGGTGTGATCTTGGCAAATCCTTCGATCTCTTCTATAAACCTATGCTAATAATGCTTTCTTGCCCTCCCCACCTCACAGGGCAGGAATAGTTAACATGACTGTTAAATAACAGAGTCTATAAACACTACAGCTCTGGACAAATGTAAAAACTTGCTACTAATCATTGGGTCTAGATCATTCACTGTCCTATTGTCTTAAATTATAATATTCAGAGCCACTATACCTTTACTGGAGATCACTAAGCATTGCTAATATTTCTGCCTTCCAAACTCGACACAAATGAGTTGTTGATCTCCAGTAAATTACTTAAGGATTGAGGGGAACATGTGTCCTCAATAAAAAAAAGTCAGTGATTCCTTTTAGTCAAACAAGAAAACACCCATCTATATTTCTAATACATTTGGGATTCCATGAATTATCTTTCTTGAAACATGTCCCATCTGAATACAAGTGACCTAAAACAATGTCTCCTGTCCTGGTGCTCATGATAAATTTCATTTTACATGTTGGAGAGCCTTTGAACATAAAAGAGACTAAAAACTTTGTGGAGAAGTCTTGTTTCATTAACACGATACCTCCCACCCAATGTGCTGTTTTGACACTGAAGCCATAGCCTAAGCAGACAAAAGTTCCTAACAATATTCCATGTTTTTCTTTACTCTATCACTTGGGCTCCCTGGCATTGTCTCTTAGTAGCCGTTGCGTTTGGCATAGGAAAAGATAAAGTATCCCAGAATCCAGAGGCTACTGGAACCCTTCAAAGATGACAAGGAGGAATCTGCAAGTAAGTTACCTTCTTGAAGAGCATACAATTCTCTGAATTCTCACCAGAAATCAAAATACATGCCATGAGATGTACCAAATCAAATCCTTTAGCAACAAATGGCAATATTTATTCCTTCAGGTCCTTGAAAACAATATGACAGAAATGTCTCCACTTACTTGTCTGTCATCTAGGGACTTGAACTATCCAAAATATAATCTTAAATCTGGAAGTAAACCTGAGGCTTTCCAATGAACTTTCCTCTCAAGATAGGGAAGTTCTGAGACCCCCGCCCCCACCAGCCAGAGTTGACGAGTTTCATATTGTGTTTGCAGCTAAGGTTATTTAATGAGCATGGTTATCTGGTTTCCTGTGACAGCCTTAAATTCCGCCCTCAGAGCCAAGAGGTTGGAGGACAGTGATGGATAAAGGGAAAGAAGAAAACCAGTTAGAGTAGCTGGAGTGTCCAGAGCCATCGGAACTAGGCAAACATTCCGACACGTCTCGAGGTTCCCTGAAGGCCTCCCCGTTTCAGCAGAGTTCCTTTGCAAGTAACACCCGCGGTGGGGAATCAGATGCACGGAGACAAGAGACACGACCTCACCTGGAGCATGCTCTATCCCACAGTCTGCTGCTCAGTGACAAGCGGCTCCCGGCCCACTCTCATCCTCAGGATGTGGACCTCTCGAGGGCTCAAAGTGTGTGTCCTTAATCATGGCTCTACCCAGCTCTGGGTACAGGTGAATGTGCAATTAATTCTTCTTAAGTGGATACTCCTTGGTTTTAGGTTTTTACGCTAACAATTTCGAGGAAAATGAAAGTTAAAACTTAGAGGGTAGGGGCGCCTGGGTGGCACAGCAGTTAAGCGTTTGCCTTCGACTCAGGGCGTGATCCCGGCATTATGGGATCGAGCCCCACGTCAGGCTCTTCCGCTATGAGCCTGCTTCTTCCTCTCCCACTCCCCCTGCTTGTGTTCCCTCTCTCGCTGGCTGTCTCTCTCTCTGTCGAATAAATAAATAAAATCTTTAAAAAAAAAAAAACTTAGAGGGTAAAACTTCAACTATCTGGAAAACGCCCGCAAGATATTTCCCAGCCTTTCTTGGCAGTGCCTGATCAATGGAGGATCATTCTAGATTCAGTTTATCAGTGATGCTGCTATCTCTAAATCCTCAGCCTGCAACAGGTTGGACCTCCCCCCCCCCCCCCCACTTAACAAAGTCATAGCAACCTTATGCAGAGGTGACACAAATGGTTTCGTGAATTATTTGTTTAAATTCTTATTAAATTTCTACATCTATGTTAGCCTGTGCGATCACTGATTTATATTTCTGACTACTTAACAACAGGATAAAATATTTACAGTAAACATTCTGCCACCAAAATCATGAAACCATTAACTAAGAGGTATCAGTATGACTCCCTCACATTAGGAAATTACTGATGCTGGAAACTCATGCTAGGGTGCTAATTGCTAAACTTGGCTGTTTTAAAAAATATTGTTTTTGAGCATCCCAGCTACTGAATCTGGATCTCAGCAGAAGAGGATCGGGGAATTTGTCTATCACCCCAGATGATTTTAATGCAGTCATCCTTGTGTAGAATGCTTTACAAGGATACTCATTTTTTTCCTGGCCATAATACAAATGGTAAAAACAACAACAACAACAACCAGACAAGTTAGAAAACTTTCTTTAGGTTTTATGAAAAGCTTAACCTTCCAAAGTCAAAGGAGTCAATCAATAAAATGGCTCTAAATTAAGGGATGCTGTTTTTTTTTCAGATTTTAAAAATATTTTATTTTTCAGGTTCCAGCAACATTAAGGAGTGAGGCAGAGAATGGTATGGCATTACAGCACAAACTACCTAAACACATGTGTTCTGACAGTTTTATGCTTTATAATTCATCCTCGCCTATAATGTATTCTCCACAACAATCAAATAAAATACCAAGTGATAGCAATTTTTAAAGAGAGGCCTAGATCAAAATGATTATCCCACTGGTTCTCCAAAAGACAATTCATGATTCAAAAAAATGCACATAGAGATAGCAAGATTTATTTGAGGACTGTCAGTAAAGGAGAAACTCAACGTAATTTGCAGTTCAGAACTCTGTGGCTCTTACCCTCTTTAAAAGTGGTTTTATCAAATTCAAACAAGTTTAATTTTAGATAATCAAACCTCAAACCAAACCAGCATATATGTTGACTTTTTTTTTTTTAACCTGGGCTGAGTCTCCAAGACTTCTCTCCTTAGGCAGAGAAAAAAAAAAGAAAAGAAAAAAAAAAGAGCCCCCTTAGATTTTCAGCCGGGCACGGTTCCTGAATTTGCAATTGCGCTGATTTCCCCATGAGTCACACTCGTTCCTGTATATGCCAGACTTTCCCCTTTTGGATGCCTCAAGAGAAACTTCTATTCAACAATGGAACGCTGGAAAGTGATGAGGAAACCATACAATTGTGTCCAGCTCAATAAGACACAGAGTGGCCTGGTGTTTTAAAGCATAGCTTCTCCCAGTTGAGCGTGCAAGAAGGACCTAGGGGGCTTGTTAAAACACATGTTCCCAGAGCCCCACCCCCAGAGCTTCCAGTTCACTAGGTCTGGGATGAGGCCTGTGAGTCTGCATGTCTAACAAGCTTCCATGTGATGCGGATGCCGCTGGTCCACGGATCCTCTTTCAAGTAGCACTGGTTTAGAGCAAGTTCTCTCTGCCTCACCACCACTGACACTGAAAACCAGATAATTGTTTGTTGTAGCAGCTGTCATATGCATTGCAGGGTGTTAAGCAGCATCCCCAGTCTATGCTCACTTGATTCCAGTAGCAACTCCCCAGGTGTGAGAAGCAAAAATGTCTGCAGACGTTGCTAACCGTCCTCAGGGTGCCAAAATGTCCCCCTTGAGAACCACTAGCATGGAAGCTATGTTCTGAATAGAAAAGATCTGAGTTGGAGTCTGGATGAACCATTTCACTACCCATGTGATTCAGGGTAGCAGTGTCCAAATTGTTAAATCAAGAGAATGATTTTGCCTCTCCCATAGAACTGTTGTAAGCACCAACTAAATGAGGATGCATTTGATCATGTAGTCTGGGGCTGGCCCAGAAGCAGGCCTCCAGAAGGGGTAGTGAGTGGCTTTGTTTATTTGTATGTTTGTGTGTTCCACCACCCTCCAAACGCTGTTGAACACAGAAGGGTAAGTTTCTGTTTACCGAGTTTGAGAAATAAGAGTGTTTGGAGGCAGTAACAAGAAAAGAAGCCCAAGATCTATTTCTGTGGTCACGAGGCTCAAAACCTGGTTCTGTGACTAATATGCTGAACATATTGTTGTGATTCTGAAATAATCTTGATTGAAGACATAGCTATGTTTCTCAAGTTGTCTCTAGAGCAAAAACGTTCTGTCAGCTTGTCAAGCCCCCTGCATCCCAATGACCTTAGAAGAGAAAAATCAGTTGTGGTCCAAAGAACAAAAGCAAAGTTGAGATAAGAATTTCACAAGAGACTGGCTAACAGGGTAAAGCAACATTTACATATCTCACATCCTATCAATGCTCTTCCAGAAGGAGCACTGTCCTTAGTTTTTCTCTTTCGCCACCAGGAGGAGTACCACACTTTCTCACCACTCACCAGCGTTTGTCAGTAGTCTGGGAAAGAGGCTGGCAGGCCAGGCGGAGTTGAATAAATTCAGTTACTTCCTAACAGGATAAAAATACCTCCTGGCACGAATTCAGCAGAGAAGGCTGTACGAACCACTTCTGTATATAAGGTTCTTTGAAGCTTTTCTATTCCAAACACCACAGCAATAGCTATTTTTGTTCCCAGGAGGCAAGAGATGACAAAGTTAACTGTCTCTTGGTGCTCTTTCTTCTCAACGTTTAAGATAAAGCATTAGGAATAAGACACGTAAAAATTAATGCTATTTAAGAGAAAGTTCTGCAACTCAGAGATGAAAAGTGCATGACCAGTGACCGGTAAGTTATTATGGGGAAGAGGGTAGAAAGAAGTGAGTTGAAAGAATGTAGAGAGAAATGGCCATCCTTCAACATCCCTGACCAAGTATTAAAAGGCAATGCCATTCAAATCCCTACCCACTTGTTTGCATTTTCATCTAGTCCATCAGCAAGCAGTGAACACGCTATCACTGTCTTGATAATTCTGTGTGTGCAATTCTTAAGACCTTTCTTTTTATAGTATGGTTGAATGTAACTGGTATGGCTTTTCAATTAATAATGAAGTCCTCCAAGACATAACAACAAACTTTCAAATAGAGTAACCAAAATGGTTTCCAGATCGTTCCTACGTCCATAGAATAATCTGAAATGGCTTGGGATGTCTCTGCCTGCTAGATAAAATAGTAGGGTTGGTGATGCTGCCTATGGTGGTGATGATGGTGGTGGTGATGGTGGTGGTGTTGCTTGCAGTAGTGTTGGCGGTAATGATGAAGAAGATGATAACGGTGATGAAGGTGATGGAGATTTTAGCTTAATTTCATGAAAGCCTGCCCCCATAGGACAAATACTGGGGCTAAGCAATTTACATTAATAGCTAATTAAAGCCTCTCCCAACCCTAGGAGGAAAATATGGAGCTTTCTTCATTTACTTGTTTATTTTTTTAAATATTTTATTTATTTCTTATTTGAGAGAGAGCAAGAGAGAGACAGCATGAGCTGGGGAAGAGGCAGAGGGAGAAGCAGGCTCCCTGATGAGCAGGGAGCACACAGGGCTCGAATCCAGGAGATCATGAACTGAGTCAAAGGCAGACGCTTAACTGACTAAGCCACCCAGGTCCCCCTTCATTTACTTGTTCTAAAGTCAGGGCATCCACATCATTCTGGAAAATCTTTCAATGCTCCCAATCACAAAGATCAATAAGCAAATAAGTATAAAGGCTACTGTTAACTACATGCTAAACTAATGATAATTATATAGAGAATGCTTTTGTGTTCAGATATAACTCCATAGAGCTGTATTTGTAAAGGCTGGCTCTTCATCTGATGAGTTTTGGGCCCATTTTCATTTATGTCCATATAAAAGCAAAAATATACATACTATACAGAGCCTGCCATATACACAGAATTTTTTCTTACTGCAATCCACTCTTTATAATTTTCCCTAGAGTTGTGACATCTCTACAATGAGAATGTGTTATGTGTTCAACCAAAATCAATGCAGCTATGCCATTTTAGAACAAACAAAAGATGTGGTTTCCAAGGATATTCTCAGAATAATCATTTATGAGTCTGAAACATGCGTGTGCATATTTATTTATTTATTTTTTAAAGATTTTATTTATTTATTCGACAGAGATAGAGACAGCCAGCGAGAGAGGGAACACAAGCAGGGGGAGTGGGAGAGGAAGAAGCAGGCTCATAGCAGAGGAGCCTGATGTGGGGCTCGATCCTGTAACGCTGGGATCATGCCCTGAGCCGAAGGCAGACGCTTAACCGCTGTGCCACCCAGGCGCCCCTGTGAAAATATTTATTAAACTGTTTCCTAAGTCACTAAAAAGTCACCAAGTTTTTGCCCAAAACAAGTCAAAGTACAGATGAAACCAACAACAAAATACAACTGAAAATGTACCTGTAACAAAATTAAAAAACAGGGGGCACCTGGGTGGCACAGCGGTTAAGCGTCTGCCTTCGGCTCAGGGCGTGATCCCGGCGTTACGGGATCGAGCCCCACATCAGGCTCCTCTGCTATGAGCCTGCTTCTTCCTCTCCCACTCCCCCTGCTTGTGTTCCCTCTCTCACTGGCTGTCTCTATCTCTGTTGAATAAATAAATAAATAAATCTTTAAAAAAAAAATTAAAAAACAATAAGTCCAAAGAAGCTTATACTATGTTAAATTTCACTGGGATTCATCTATTAAAAACATACCTAAATGGGGAGATGGGTGTGGCACCTGTAGTCTTGTTATTAGCAACAATAACTGTTATTTTGTGTCTGAATACATAAACTTTACATTATTTGTTAACTACTCTATTTCCTCTTGGCTATAATCATCATGGGTCTTGTACCAAAGCCACTCCTATGTAAAGGACATCAGTCAGATTGGCATTTACCAGAACATTACAAAACCAATGAGGCATGTATTTTTAACAGCCTCTTTTTTTTTCTTTGCTGGCTATCTTTAGGTCAGCAAAGAAAGGAGTTCTAAAGAACCAGAACCAGGAGTTCCACAAATGAACAGCCTGCTTCACGGTTCCTTGTGGAGAAAAATCTGGAAACTTTCAATGGGATTTTATTGCTGATCTAAAGTTACTTGATGAAAGTCAGGATCCCAAGTGAGGGAAATCCTTTGGATATTGAGGGTTTGCCTATTGTCTTCTCAGAGTGAATTCTAAAATTAAGACTTATTCTAAGATCAAGTCAAGAAGATTGCTTACGGGTCTTGCTGGAAATGTTACCTTGCTCTTCCTTCACCTTCCCTATAAAACAACCCAGACGGCATATACAAGTCACTAAAAATAACATTTATGTGAATTTTATTATTAATCGTTGGCCTGTGGTCCCTGCCATTTGTGGCTGTGCTGTTCTGATCCCAAATTTCTGACCCATATCCTGAATCTACAACCTCAGATACAAATTATCAGCCAGTGTGCTGACGGAGAGAGTAGTTCTGCTCAACATCTCCATTTCTTAAAATAGTATCAAAATAGCTACTTCCTCTCATTGCAGAGGAAAATCCACTTTCCAGTTTGTGCATAAAACTCAGTTGGTTATGGCTTATGAACGAATCGGCTAAGGAGTGACGGAACTTCAGGAAATATGAGGACTGGAGAAGGGAGAAATTATCAAACTATAAAAGGAAATAGAATTTGGGCCTGGAAAAGAGAACAGTGTGTTTCCCCTGGCCTCTGAGCATAAACTAGAAAATACACAAGGACCGCTCACATATTTTTCCTGATTCAAACACAACTGAAAATTTAAAAAGAGAGTAAATTAAGAAGTGAGGGCATTTTAATGCTCAAAAAAGTACAAAGAACACTGTAGTATCAGTTTGGAAAAAGAAGAAAGAAAGAAAGAAAGAAAGAAAGAAAGAAAGAAAGAAAGAAAGAAAGAAAGAAAGAAAGAAAGAAAGAAAGAGAAAGAAAGAGAGAAAGAAAGAAAGAAAGAAAGAAAGAAAGAAAGAAAGAAAGAAAAGAAAAAGAAAGAAAAAATAGAGATTAACAAATTACAGGATGGTCAACAAGATGCACAAAAACTGCATGAGAAAATTGCTGTTATTAGCACTAATGTTCAAGTCAGTATTAACTTTAATATTAAAACTAATGTTATTGCTAATTGATACCAGTACTAATACTAACATAGACATGAGTACTAATCCTAATAAAATATACAGCACTAATAAATAAAATCTTTAAAGAAAAAACCTGGAAATTTAGACCTCTCAGGAATGTTTAGATGCACAGTGAAGTTTTAAGGGTTAGATCTGGAAAAAAAAAAATCTAATTGGCTGGTATTTAAAGGCTCAACAGAAAAGTGTGTGTGTGTGTCTGTGTATTTAACGTTAATGTAAACGTGTTAAGATTTACAAATAAAATGGGGTTTGTAAGTTGAGTTTGAAAGTTTATTAAAGGTGCTTTTAAAAGTGTAACTTGATATGGATATACTGAGAACTATACAAATCAGGGCCGACCTTAATAGTCTTGTCCCTGTGTACACACAAACAGAAGCTCAGGCTCTAAATACCACAAGTGGAGTGATGTTTCCGGAACAGGTATGTTACTGTGGTCTCAAAGGAGATAAGAGAACAACGCAATTCTGGGAAAATTAGAAAAGGGAAAAAGATAGAGCAGGCACAGTGAATCCATTCTTACGTTTGAACGAAAAGGCCAAAAGGGGCCCGCACATTCATTGTACCTTGGGAGCCTCCACTGCAAAATCACTGAGACGAATCCAAGAGGCTTTTTGCCGTGATTCCAATACCAGAGTTGAGAGCATGTGACATAAGGTTTAGGAACGAGGCAATATCTGATTTATTTTGGAAGAACTAGCTGAAGGAATATGATGAAAGCTGCTTTGGGGCTTAGCAGAAATACTTTTGAGCAAGCCAAGGATAAAGACTGTTTAGATATCATTTAGAAGTGCAAAGGCCGCGACAGAAAACAGGGGTTAGGGAGATGCTGGCTACACGCTTAGAAAGGCAGGTGAGCCGGTCCTGCGGGAAGGGGAGAGGTGAATCCAGACGTGACGAGATGCCTGAGGCCTGGGATGGTTGGCCTGGCCCGGAGCCATCAGCCATAATAGGAACCTGGGAGCCCTGCAGACATGAGGTGTCACATTTAAGTGCTCAGGTGGGGCAAACGGGGACATAAGAACATACATTTTAAATAACAAATGCACAAACAAAACACACTGGTCTTGAGTTAAAAATAACAGGCAGGTGAAGATCAAAACAGCCAAGGGAGGATACTCTCCCAGCATCGTGAAACATACTGAAGAATTTGCGAAATGTGGGCACGTCATCTAAGCATGAAAAAAGGAGTATGAGGGAACACAAAGGAAAGAAATAAAAGTAAACTACAGAGAGCGGAAAGGAGAAAAATATCGATTCAGGTGATGATGGAAAAGATACCATGGGAATTGGGGATCATGAACTGCTGGCAGAAGCAGGAATACCCGTTTAAAACCAATAAAGGTTTTTCAGGTGCAATGAGGTATGCAGTTGAAGTGAAGGCAGCAGTCAAAGGAAGGGCATGGATTTAAGTGGCCTAGGTGAAGCCAGCAGTTTCCTTGCAAGTCTGAGCAAACGAAAAACTCTTGCAACAGGACTATTTGGTCAAAAAAGGGTATTAATCCACCGACAAAAGAGTTGGGCAGGCACTTTGCAGAGAGGGAGAAAGCCAGGCCCAGGCGAATGTAGGAAAGTGCTGGATGAAGGAGAAAGGCAGTGAAGCTGTGTCTCCTTCCCCCAGCGGCTGTCAACCCTGGCTGGACTCTAGAATCACCTGGGCAGCTTGAAGACGTATCTATGCCCCACCCTCGACAACGGAGTTGGAACCTCTCTCTGGGGATTGGGGCCTGACATTTCTACAGCTCCCACGTGATTCCAGCCAGCAGCCAGGCTTGAGACCCACTGTTCTGCACGTACCGAGTGAAAGCGTGACGTCCCATGTCTCTAGACGATCGGGCCAAAATAGCCACTTGCACCTGAAGCGCTCCACTAACTGCAGCCCAAGTCATTTCCTTATTTGACCTTGGCAGATAAATGACTTGATTTTCCACTTGGCTTAAGGAGTTTTAAAATTCAGAGGGAGGCATAAAAAAAATAAAAATAAAAATAAAATTCAGAGGGAGGAAAGTAAGAAAGTTTTCTCAACTAATTATTTTGAATATTTGTAATAATCTCTAACTAGAAAGCCAACGTACCACTGCTCTTCACACTGATAACAATTCACCCAGACACACACCTAGAAACTAGCAACACTGAGAAATAGTCTTATTGAAATCAGAAAATGTCTACAAATTCTCAGCTGGAGGCAATTTGGTCTCCTTAGGAGACATTTGGCAATGTCTCAGACATTTTTGTCCTAACTGGGGACCATGCTACTGGCATCCATTGAGCAGGGTCCAGGAAGGCTGATAAACAGCCTCCAGGGCACAGGACAGCCCCCAGGGCAACAGAGACTGACCTGGCCCCAAATCTGGCCCAGTGGTGCCAGGCTGGAGAAACCCTGCTCTAAATAACACAGTTCATGTTTCCACAAATAATGGCTAATATTCACTGCCTTCCAATCTCAATGCAAATAAAATAAATTTCAACATGTACAAATTATATGCCAAATTAAAGAAAAACAAAAAGGCCTCCCACAGAAAATTAAACCACGAATAAAATTATTTTGCGGGCTTATCACAATGAGAGATTAAGGACTGGAGGACAGAACCTTGGCCAACCAATATACTGAAGTGAAAACTGAATTTCAAATTGAATCTGACTGTTAGAGTTGAGTTTACATTCAGACAAACTGAGAGTTTTTTCAGTGAAGACTTCTAAAGAGCGTGCTTTATCATCAATATTTAATAAGTGATGCCTAAAACTAAATATTCATGTTGAATATTACATTTTAAACTCCCCACATTATGGATTTGTGGAAAAATACAGGGTTTTTAGGCGATGTGCTTATATTCATTTCCTCCGAACCATTTAGCAAATTTATTCACTTTAGGGAGATCACAATAAAAGTGACATATTGAAATGTTTTTCAGGATTGCAAAGCATGTAGACAGTGAGAAATGATATGACCCTCGAATAAGAGAACACAGGTGTGGTTAAAGCTGAAGAAAGAGTCTTATTTGGCTGAAAGACAAAGAAAACTAATCCTTCATCTCCAGCCTCCGATCTATGATAACAGTGATGTTAAATGGGAACTAGAAGACTACTTTAGGAGAAGATTTACAAATCACTAAGATTTTTTATTATAGATCCAAACACATGAAAACATGACTGGAAGTTCTAAAACAGGCAATTTAAATAAGTGATGAAACCCACTTCCAAGCGCTTGCTAGATATTGAGCCAGTTATACGGACTGTGAGCGAGAAGGACCATGCCAGGAGTTGTCTAACTTGGCTGTACATTTTATTCTGATCAATTAGGGATTGGGGGCTTTTATTTAATGATGCCCAGGCTCCTCCCCAGACCAAATAAATTAGAACCTCCAGGGGAGGGGCCTGGCCTCTGGTAATGATATCATATAGCACATCTTAGACTTGAATGTGTATCCAGATTCTCTGGGATCTTTCCAAAATGCAGATGCTGATCAAATGGGTCTGGGTGTGCCTGGGATTTTGCATGTCTTGATACCCACAGTGCTGGCCTAAGAGTCACACTTTGAATACTGAGTGTCAAAAGCTTCCTGAATGATTTTACATGTAGCTGGCGTCAAGAACCACCAATGGTTGAGCCCCTAGCTTTGAGTTGGGTACTAGGTGGGCATAGAAATGAAATAGGAAGTGTGAAAAAGCATTCCTCAAATAGGGAATTACTCGATCCTAAATCGGAGCTTTCATGTCGTGCAATCCACGTATCTTTGTCTTACCTTTCAAAAGCAAAAGAAAAGGTCAGATTTTTCGAAAGGGAACAAATTCCAATGTGGACCCAAACAATCCCAGTTACTCCTCTGGAAGAGTGCCACATGCCAGACAGAATCATCACACCCATCACCCTTGAAGTTAACATGTAGCGAACACGGACTGTGCCAAGCAGTATGTTCGAGGTGTGACGTGGCTTCTTGATTTCTCACAACAATTCTTGGAGGTAGGGTCTAATGTTATTTCATGACCTAGTTTAGGAAATCGAATCTTGGAGAGATTCAGTAGCTTATTTTTAAGGTAGCAGCTTTGAGTGGTAGAGCTAGGATTTCAACTGAGGGATGCCTGAGTCCAGAGCCTGTATTGTATTCCATGGTATTTTTATTTTATTTGGTTTTATGCTGCGAAAAATATGTTTCTAATATTGAAGAACATCAACTCAAAAAAGCTTCTGTGCAACTGTCAGAATATCGTTGTAATTGAGGGATAATTCCAGAAAGTATACTTGATAATAATTAAATTCAAACATCAAGCTTGTGTAGACCTTCAGAAACAGCATATAAGTTTTCTCAGGATGTGGGGTAATGGTTGATCTGGAAGGTGCCAAAATGGCATATGGGTAGATGCTGAAAGTGGGTATCCTCTAGAACGCATTGGGGTTACCTTTTCAATCTAAATAGAAGTTTGAGGTAAAATGAGTGTACACTCACAGATCAAGGGATGATGATTATTTGTCCTGCACAAATTTCACATCCTATGTGCATCTTTGCTTGAAGGTGTGCATTTACATATCACACCAGGGGTGAACCTCAACAACATGCTGCTGAGTGCCCGAAGCGCGTCGCAAAAGGGCACGGATTGTGCAGTTCCATTTATACA